>NC_092348.1:1005441-1305441 GCF_963676685.1 Mytilus edulis
TTTTAAATGCATTTTATGTTTCAGAAATTTATAAACTTTTCTAGATTTTGCTATCCATTTTTTTTCGTTCCTGCAGAAGGTGCAAAAATTAACTAAGTAGTGAAAACGATTGAGAAGCTTCCCCTGGTATAATCAATGTTGTGAGTAGTATTGATTTAAATGGACAATAGATGGACAATAGACACCTGTAAACAATAGGTGATTTAACAGGTTTAAACTGTGTAACTGAGTGGACCATATCAAATGAAACTCAGGTGTTTGTTTATTTTGCTATCTTCTGCAGACTGGAAAAAAATGCACATCAAAATGCAGGTAAGTTTTTAATTTTCTGAAACGTAGACTTCATATAACTTTTATATATCTAGTTCCTGCCATGCCTTAAAACTTTCCTAGATGTACCAGTTTGTTTGTACTCGTAGTAATTTTTGAGGTGTAAACACGGCCATATTTTTCAATTCCTTATGATGAACCTTAAGTTAAAAAAAAAAATCATACATATTTCTTCCCCATTCACAGGTAATGCCTGTCTCATATTAAAAATTAACCTTACAAAAATCAATGTATATCCTTCAAAATCCTTCTCTTTACTTTCAGCTGAAATAAACATTATTTGTTTGTTATTTTTTCCTTTAAAAAAATATGACTTTTTTTTTCATGGAGGCTGACATCTTGGATTGTACTCTGCAGTCGCAACGAATTCGTACCATAGAGAAATTTAGATATTGCTTTCCATAACTTACAATATCCATATTTGATATAATTTGAATTTAAAAATGAGTTATTTAATAGTCTCTGAATTTAAAAAGTTTTCAGAGAAGATGGAGTTCAATGATTGCCTTTAAATTGAGACCACAATCGACCGAAGTGTGTATGTAAAGCAAAATTATATCCGGGTGAAATTTGATCCGGAGGAAAAAATGTTACAGTAGTTGTTGTTATTTTTTTATCCGGAGGGAAATATTTCCCTGGGATATTTTTTCCTTTGCCGTGAAATTTTATCTGGGTAGTTAACTTATTGAATAGTTATTAGAAAAAACTTATCCTTTAAAAATGCTATGAAATAATAATAGTTGTGTATTTGAAATAAAGCGAAATTGTTAAAAAAAATGTATTATAATGGGAAATAATTTTACAAATTATCCTTGAAAAAATTTCCTGAAATATTCAAGTCTATCATCCTTTTAAAAAGAAAATTATCATAAGACATAGGGAAGAAAACAGAGAAGTAATTTCAAAGATCGTAATTGTGAAAATAATATCATGATTTAATAAGGTTAGTGAAATACACGTAAAAGTGAGTTGTTTTCAGATCTCAGTACAAATATAAATTTAAAAGTAAGGTAGAAATATAGTTGCATTACTACTGTTAACAGTAATAGAAGAATTTGATTATGATGATATTTTTAACTATATAAATAGTTTCGTCTGGGGACAGAGATGTAGTTGTTGATTATATGGAAATCAGATAAATCATAGCATAACAATATATTGGAACAAAAGCATGTTTAACAGCTGGATAGTTTTTACCTGTGAAATGTTATCTGTCTTATTAAATCAAGTTGTAAGTCATCTTCTTATATAAATGAATATATAAAAAATAAGATTCAAGGAAAAATTTCACTATAAAATAGATTCAGAAATATATTATATTAATATCTTTAAAATATAAATTGCTCATAATTACCTCCCTTTGATAAATTATGCAAATTTGGTCTACCTTTGTGAAACATTTTATAATTATAGTCAGGTATATATTGATTGTGAGTAACTTACATAGTAGTTAATGGGACACTATTTCACACGGTTCTGTGAAATATAGTAAGGCAAATATATACCGGTATATACTATCCGCATAACACAGATAGATTTTCACTCCTCTGGAAAAAATCAACCTGTGAAATACCATGCCTGGAAAAAAATTACCGGGACAAATTATCCTCAGGATAAAATATCACAGAGGAAGAAATAAACCGTTACATGTACTGCTGTTGGGTACTAGGGTGTGTTGTTTTAGCATTTTTATTGTACTATGTTTTAAAATTCAAATAGTAAATCGTTTTAACGAATTGTCATCTCCATTCATATTTTCATTCCATACATATATTGATATTAATAACTGATTATCTTAAATAGTATTCATTTAAAGCACTGATGGTTCAATGAAAAATATTCAAAAGTCGAACAGATTCCATATTACGAAACAGCTGATTGCGAACTGACAGGATCTTAGAGAAAGGTAAAACTTATAAATACGCAAAATAATTTTAGGAAAACTGAATGACATTCAAGTTGAAGAGCGTGGGATTAATTAAAACTGGCAGAGAACGTAAAATAAAGCTAGCTAAATAGTAACTAGTCCAAATAATTATGAAGTCTGGCAAGGCTATTTCATTTTTTATTTGGACTAAATAGCAACGATAAAAATTAAGGTTAGAATAATTGCAATCCTAACTTTTATTTATCAAGCATATTTAAAATTCGAAATTAAATAAGCTTTATTTAGAGTCGGTAAAAAACTAAGATAAAATTAGCTCTAATGACCCACTTGTACATGTATCAAATTATCTGCTAGTTAAGTACATGTCTATGTAGCGTTTGGCTTCATAATTAAATACCTTGCATTGCATTTTAAGTTAAACTTTAAGAATTTACAAAAATAATATAGTTTTAATCCAAATTTAAATCAGTCATTGCCAGTATTCATTTTCTGGACGTAGTCAATCTTCATTATAAACCAATATTTACTTATCATGCTTATAGAATCCGGGTCCGTTCGCGCCCATTCATGTTCGCACCCACTCATGTTCGCCCCCTTTCACTTTCGCACCCTACATGTTCACACCCAAAGTCCGTTCGCACACTACATGTTCTCGCCCAATTTTAATTGGTCTTAGGTTTAATAACTTTGTAATCAAGTTTTGGCAAGTAGTATTCTTATAAATATTATTGTTTTCGTTGTCTCAAAATAAAGTGAGACACTATTTTTTATTGTGTTGAATAAATCTTAATTATGTTTTGGATAGTGTATTGTTAAAAAAAATATATTCCTTTCTAAATAAAGTGGGATTCTGTCAACGTTTTAATTTGTGTTAAAAATAACTCTTAATCATGTTTTGGTTAGTGTATTGCTATAACTTTGTTTCATTGACTTGTTTCAAAATTAAGTGAGATTCTGACTACGTTTTTTTTTTTGTGTGTTCAATAAATTTTATCATGTTTGATCATCATGATCATGTTTTGGTTATAATAGTGTGTTGATATATTTTATTGTTTTATTGTTTCAGATCAAAGGGACCAAGCTGTTAAAAACAAATTTTTTTGTGTTTTCATTTAAAATCTTCAATCTTTTACTCATACCAAGTTATAATTACATTCAGTATTTACACGAAAGAAATTAGAAAGAACAATTATCATGATTTTCCAATTATTCAACTGGAATTTCAATTAAAATTGGGCGCGAACGTGTAGAGTGCGAACGGACCTTGGGTGCGAAAGTGCAAGGCGCGAACGTGTAGGGTGCGAAAGTATATTGGGCGCGAACGGACCTGATACCATGCTTATAGCAGTTAAGGTTGAGCACTTAAGAAATACTGCTGTTAGCATGGACATTGAAAGAAAATAAATATTTTGATAAGCTTGCCTTATGCAATATTTCTTTGAACATGTTGAAAGATATACAAACAGTCTCCAATATCAAATCTCTTCTGTCATTTACTTTTCTCACCGAAAAGTTGGACCTTAGTTGTTGTCAAGCCCTGTAAGATCTGACATTCTGGAAGTATTGAGCTCATTCATACTGTTGTTGACCACCCTTGTCTCGCTCTTTTTGGAAATCATTGCATTCCCTCAGATTTTGTTTATTACATGTACCTTGAGATTTAAACATTTGTTACATCATGAACATGGTAAAACTACTACAATGACTGCATGTTGGCTAAAATAGAGAGTTGCAATGTAAAAAAATACAAGAAACTGGGGTGATCTCAGGCTCTTCTGAAGGATAAGCAGGTCCTGGTCTGGTCATAATCCTATACCATGTCACAGATTTTAAAGACACTCTTTTGAATCCTTTCCAATCACAATTATGTTGTCTAAATATAAAACTACCACATTTGAAATATCCAGATCTAAAGATGTGAACAACGAAGGATATTCATGATATTTAAACAGTCTTAAATGCCAGGGATTAGATATGCATCTGTCATAGTTTTGTCATTCAGTTTTCAAAAGTCTACACATAAAATCTGATAATATTAAAGGGAAAATTCACAATTTTTTACTTATGGTTTAAATATGTTCATTATGACATAATATATATATTCACAAAGTTTTATCGCTATATGTGCAGTAATAAAGGAGAAATTCAATATTTAATGAAAAAATATTAACTACTTCCTGTAGGTCGTGACGTTTTCTCCTGGTTTTTGCATGCCGGGATTTAAAATACAATCATTAAAAGTCTTGGTTTTTAATCATATTTTAACGTAATCGTAAGCGCGTCGATGACTTATGCTTTATCTAATAACCATCCGATAATAAGAAGATAAAACGCACATACGTTCAATTGTACATATTCATGAGATAAATTTTCTATGTTAAACGTATATATTCGAATTATTTTTGTAGACAACACAAAAAGTTATAAATTTATTTTTAATTAATGTATTTTCGGACTGATAAGGTGAACAAAGTAAAGTACAATAATCTGTAAAGACAATATGTTGGTGTACTCTTATTGACCTTTTACTATCTCTGCCATGACTAGGTTGATACGATGTGTGTATTCACGGTTCTGTGGCAATACTCGTAGATATGGCTTGTTGAAAGGTAAATTGTTATTTGCACTTCAGTATTTAACCACGCCTCTCGGGCACACCTTGCCAGGTGTGATTGTCTATTCGGATCAGTGAATTATAAGACCAGGGAGCATTCAATACACATATTTAAAATATATATTCAAGTTGGTGACAAATAAAAATTGATCGCCGTGGAATTATTTAAGTTAATTTACTAAGAAATACACAATTTTCGGTTAAAGACGGGAAACTTAATTCATATGTCCGATTGAAATGATTTACACCTTTTGTCCTTGATTGATGTCTAATAAAAAGGAGAACTTAGAAATTATAAATAGCTTTACCAAAGTATTTTTATTTGTCTTTATTAGGCAAATAAATGAATGAGAACACTCAGATTTAGACTTTTTAAAAGCCACGTACAAATTAATAACTGGAACTCACTGAAGATAACTCTACCGAAGCGGAATATAATATGAACGAATAAAGAAAAAATACTTTTGTACTTGAGAAGTTTTAAAAAATTGACAGCAAATTTAAGGTCTTCTTGGAATGGAATCGAAAAATTACGAATAGATATTCTTTATCGAGTGTGAAAAACGTCAACCAAATTTAATCATAATCGGGGACGTCCTTATTAAAATAGTCTTCGTCTCACAACGTATAATACTTTTATATAACTATTTGACCAAAGATGTTTAAAAACAAAAGACAACGAATTTAATGTCATCTTTCCCTATTTTTGAATGTAATTATAAGTCTGTTCAACTGGCAAGAATATCCCTAAAGCGGACAAATATCTGACAAGCAGTTTATTCTTTAAATTTGCTGTCATTGAATATCAAGAAAGAAAATAAATCCCGAAAATGATTTGAAACTTTAATACTCAATAGCTTTCCTAGAAAATATTCACATCCCTCGGGGATTATTAGTGTACGTCCAGTTGCATATGTCGGAACATTTGTGGTGATGACGAATTTCTTTCTTTATTCGAGAACAATCTTATTGATATATAAATCTGTGATTTTACTATGTTCATAACTTCGATGAACCAAAGCAAGTTATAGATCGACCTGTATTTAAATCAAATTGGTCCTCTTCTTCTTCTTCTTTTGGTATACAATAGTCTATCGAATTGGATTATTACATACTGTTGGTATACGTGGACTAGTCTATTTACAAAACTTTTACCCCAATTTGCACAAAATGTATGTTTCTTTCTTATGTTCAATGTATACATGTATATATTTTAAATTGCGCTGTAGTTCCGTAACTTTCTATCCGGGCGTATAAACGAATCGTCGACAAGTGCGCACTTTTTTTAATCAACATTTCTGGAATGATCCAACTATTGACAACGAGTAAATATTACATTTTCCCAGAGACATATAATACAATTATATGTCTCTGATTTTCCCAAATTAACCCTTGGAAAAAATACGTATATTTGTATATCTTCAATTTTTTTAAATTTTATTTTTTTTTGGTATCATTTTTATTTTTTATAAATAATATTCTTTACACCAGAAATTTTATTTATAAACAAGCGTATGAGTTAAGTAATGACTAGTATATTATATCACTTTCGGACACGCAAGACAGAGATGTATATTATACATGCACCTGATAGTTCAAAATGGAAAGTTATAAGTTATTGGCCGTGTACACTGATCAATACCTACAGAAGTGAAACGATGCATGAACTTGCAAGCCCGACAGGAAATCGCTTGAATACCTGGACGTGTCACCTTACACCCCTCACAATACCTTTGGGAGTAATACCTTAAGCCATGCGGGTGATCAGTGGAGCGAAGATCCTAATTTATTTGAATAAAGTATATTACTTAAAAGAATTATGAACGAATTAGATTTTCGAAAACAATTTTCACGGAACACTTATTTATGATTTGAACTTTGACTTTTTAACTAATTCCAATATTAACAGTTTAAAAATAACAGACTATATGGTTATTAAAAAAATAAGAACATTTTCCGAATCAAGTTAGTTAGTCAGATAAAACAACCGTACGATTGACAAGATATCGACACGTAATTACGACTACATCGGTTACTGTAGTTTTGTTTCTTTGTGGTTTATAGACATATCGTGATTTTTATTTGGACAAGATAACAAAATGGCGGAACGCAAAGAACTGATACTCAAAATTTAAAATCGATGCTGATCTCTTATCTAGCGGAATAAAACTTTAATATTTATAAATTTGAGCATTTTTATACAGAATGGACATAATATCAATTTTTGATTTTTTTGCGAAGTTTCCCTTTAATGTTAAATAATTTTTTTCTGTAAAATATTAAATTTTGTAAATCAGTGAGTACAAGATTCTCTATAATTTTTTTCTATTCCAAAATATCTTCTATTTCTGTGCAAGTTATTTTTCTTGAAAAAATGACACTCCTCATGGGGACCCTTTTCCTCTAATTCATGCATTCTGAAAAAATGTCACTCCAGGTTTACAATCATGTTCTGCCAAATTGAATATAAGTTGTTAATCTTCAATACTGTTTTAAAATTATCAACTTTATTATCTCCTACAAGTTATATACCTTGTTGGTGTTCCTATATCTTTCCCTTTTACATTATACATTTAGGCATTTGTTTCTATTTTGAATTGGTTATGATACTCACCTCTTGAATGGTAAAGTACCATACTTTGAGTTTGAATGATGTGATTATTTTGTTTTCTGATTTGCAGTAGATTATGGCTATAAGAGTAGCTGTTATGTGATTTTTATTCTTCTTATTGACAGAAGATTATGGCTATAAGAGTAGCCGTTATTGGAGCCGGTGCTGCAGGGCTGTGTGCTGTAAGACATCTCACTGCTCGTCCAAATATTTTCCATACTGTGTGTTTTGATAAAAACCCATCAGAAGGTGGGACATGGATATACACAGAGGAAACAGGCAGTGATAAATATGGTCTTCCTGTACAATCAAGCATGTACAAGAACTTGAGGTATATAAAATCATATACATGTATATGAAATGTAATGATAATCTTCCTTTTTATCAGGAATTTTATATGGAAATGAATTAAAAAAACATCCCTCTGTAAGGGGATATATATTTGTCATTTATACAAACAAACAAATATTTTACAAATCTGTTGAAAATGATATGATAGAAATCTATATGAGGAACCTCTACCACACTTTTTTTTTTTTTTTCTGGAGGGTATCACCAGCCCAGTAGTCAGCACTTCTGTACAGTCTAGAGTTATCATTGATATATTTATAAATATAAATTAATGGTTAACAAAACTTTTGAAATATTAAGGCTTTTCTACCTCAGGAATAGATTACCTTAGCTGTATTTGGCAAAACTTTAAGGAATTTTTGGTCCTAAATGCTCTTCAACTTCATACTTTATTTGGCCTTTTAAACTTTTTTTTTTAATTGAGCGCTGCTGATGAGTCTTAAGTAGACAAAAAGCACATAAATATAAAATTTTCATCCTGGGGTCTTTGATGAGTTTATTTATTCAACCATATTCTTTGCACATACAGACCAATTAAACAAATGAGGATTCAAGATTCTGCAAAATGGAGACTATTTTTTTTAATACCCTTTTTCAAGTAATTTTTTTCTGTCAGTACTATATCTTTCAACATTTTGTATGAATATGAAAAGTCACAGTAATCAAATTAACAAGTTATTTAAGATATTTTGTTGTTAATCAATATGAAAATTACATGAATTATAGAACTTAATTTTAGTCATATTCTCACAGAAGAAATGAATGTTCAGCTTAAAGATGCCTGTAACCATGGTAATTATTATTCAGTAGGTTTAATTGAAAAAGAATAAAGAGATGTGATATGATTTTGTATGAAACAACTATCCAAAAGAGGCCAATGGATGTGAAATAAACATTTACTATCACAAAAGGTTAACACTTCGGTCAGAAAACAGCTTTTCTATATATATTTTCAGGACAAATCTACCAAAAGAAGTAATGGCATTTCCAGGTTTTCCATTCAGATCCTCTCTTCCTTCATTTATAAAACATGATGATGTGTTAGAATACCTCCAAGAATATACAAAACATTATGATCTCCACAAATGTATAAAGGTATATATTTATATTTATATTTATTGAGCACTTGTATAGATTACATTTAGGTAAATAAAATTGGTATGACTTCATATATATATATAGATATATAGATATATCAGTTTTTTTACTACTTTGAAGATAAAAAAACATGTTGAGCTCAACATAGTGCACATCCCACCCATTCAAGAAATATACACCTACATATTCTGGGTACAAAATTATGGGCAGGTGTATAAATGAAAGTAAATTATAAGCATTGTATTCAACAGTCAATGCAACTCAGGAAAATTTCATAAATTGTGCACAGTGCATGAATCTAGTGTCGATCTAAAAATTATGATATTGTTAAAGAAATAGTAAAATTTGTTGTCATGTTCTATTTTGGACCCCAAAAAGGTCTAAATGTTGGTGTTCCTTAATATTTCACTTTAAAAAAAAGTAGTTAAGAACTACTAATTTAATTGTATTTGATGAATTATAAAATTTTAATTCATTGTTGCTTATATTTCATGGAAACTAAGAAAATGTTTATATATATTTAAAAAAAAAAAAATGCTATTACATGTATTGAATTTGAAATATAATTTATTTGATGTAGTTTGAGACTTTGGTACAACATGTCCGTCCAGAGGTTGATGGTGACAAAACACATTGGCATGTGTCATACAGTAATGTAGGACAAAGAGATGAAACAAAAACAGAAATATTTGATGTTGTTATGGTTTGTAATGGGTAAATTTTATTATATAAATTAACAGCATGTTGTATAGGGGGTCTCATTGGGGGGTTCTGATCTCGGATCCTGCTTACTGTTTTGTCAGATTCCCGTATCCCGCTTACACTATGTACGTAAGCAATTCTCATTTTTTTGTCATTTCCTGGGTCCCGCGAGACCTCATTTCCATGTTTTCATGCCATAATAATTTGACTTTCACTTGTCACGCTTACAAAAAATAGGCAATCCTGCGTCACGCTTAGACCCCAATGAGACGCACTGTAAATATAGGGGATCTCTCACTACTAAACATGAACATCGTAATGTCTGGATCCTATCTGAGAACTTGTGGGATTTCTGTGTTTAATACCAAACGGGTTACAGCTATTTTTCAGAAGGGTATTTGATGACTCTCCAACTAGTTGACTGTATTTAGTAGTACGACCTTAGTTGAAAGTATGAAGAGCTTGTAAATACTGTAAATCAACCTATTTTCGCGAGCAATTTATTTTAGTGATTTTCGCGAATAGAAAAACAACGCAAATATGTTATATATGGTTCGTTCCTTATTGAACTTCAGAAAATCGCAAAATTAAATAGCCATGAAGTGGTCTAAAAGGAGTAAAACACGAAATTAAGTATCCACGAAAATAAGTTGGTTTACAGTATTTCATTTTATAGGATATACATTTTACATGAACAGAATATGATTCATTGTTCTTTCATACCAGCAGGAAGTTAGCATGACAATATTTAGAATATATTTTTTTTCCATACACAATGTTTTGTTATGATTATGTATCGCCAGTTTACCAATACATTGATGTGCACTTCAGAAATTTTTGAAGAGATATCTTTTAGACAATTGTCTGATTATAAATCATAAAACCAATGTATATCATGTTTATTATATATTTTTCAGGCATTATGAGGTACCACTTTATCCAAAAATTCCTGGTCTTGATGACTTTGAAGGGGAGGTAATCCACAGTCATTGTTACAGACATCCTGAACAGTTTACTGGTAAGAGAGTTGTCTGCCTTGGTGCTGCTGCTTCTGGACAGGACATCGCTGTTGATGTGTCTTCTTGTGCTAAATATGTAAGTAAATTAACATCAAACTTGACTGAAGAGACATTTATTGTGGAAATGGTCCATCTTGTTAAAGGGGATATAAACAAGTTTATTTACTCCTCAATGTTTGATGTACTGCAGGGTAGGGGACCATCCTTTAGTGAGTTCACTCGCACTTCTAGTTTAACTGGCAAATCTGATTTTTTATTTCAAACAATTTTAAATATTAAAAACAAATTTTTTTATGTCAGCATGAGTAAAATTTAAATCTACATTTTTTTAATTTAAGGTTTGTCTGTTAAAGCATTGACATTATTAATAATAGTATTATATATCCTATATTTTCAGTTATACATGAGTCACAATAAAGCCGTGTTACAGACAGTTGATATTATTAATAATAAATAGTATTATATCCTATATTTTCAGTTATACATGAGTCACAATAAAGCCGTGTTACAGACAGTTGATATTATTAATAATAGTATTATATATCCTATATTTTCAGTTATACATGAGTCACAATAAAGCCGTGTTACAGACAGTTGATATTATTAATAATAGTATTATATATCCTATATTTTCAGTTATACATGAGTCACAATAAAGCCGTGTTACAGACAGTTGATATTATTAATAATAGTATTATATATCCTATATTTTCAGTTATACATGAGTCACAATAAAGCTGTGTTACAGACAGTTTTACCAAATAATGTTGAACAAAGACCTGGAATTAAACAACTGAACAAACATTCTGTGATATTTAAAGATGATAGTGAAGAGGAAATAGATGTTTTACTCCTGTGTACGGGCTATCTATATAACTTCCCTTTCCTGTCAGAGGATATAGGTTTACAAGTAGAGGAGGAGAGAATATGGCCTCTTTATAAACATGTGATACACACACACTACCCTTCATTGTCATTCATAGGTATATTAAAGACAATTTGTCCATTCCCAGCGTTTGATATGCAGGTTAGGTTTGTAATAGCAGGAATTGATGGGTCTATGCCACTCCCATCTGAAGAAGAAATGAAAAAGGACATTGATAAGGATTTCAAACTTAGACTGTCAGAAGGACTACCTGTTAGATATGCCCATAATATGGGTCCAAAACAATGGCGTTATAATGATGGACTGGCAGAAATGGCCAAAATTAAACCTCTTCCTCAAGTGGTTGAAAAGCTGTATGATTATGTGCATGAAACTCGTGTGAAAGATATAGCTGGTTATAAATCTGTTAACTATAGTATTGAGGGAGACAAGGATATGTTTAAAGTTGTAGAAACATAACAAAAAGTGTGCAACAGAAATAAATATATATATAATGTGTAAACAAGTGTGCAATATTTATATTTATATTTATATTTATATAAAGTGTGTAAACTACAGTACATGTGTATTGGTAGATCTCATCTGCTGTTATTCAAAACGAAATTAAACAGTTTTAACAGGAGATTGAGTTTATATGCTTTGCCTACAAAAGTAACATTTAGTTTTCAAGATAATAGGCAAAAGAGAATATAATGTGGAAAATTATGATTTAAGGACACTTACTCATGAAATAGTTGATCATCACTTTTAGCAATGTTTACCTATTTGTAGATATTATTTGCTGTTTAAAGTTTCTGCTATCTATTACCATTTCAAAATAATACATGTAAGTGCCCAAAAAATTGGCAAAAAAATCAGTAATGAGCAATATCACCAATAAGGAGCTGATCATGAAATTCAGTATTTTGTCTTTTTTGTAGATCTTGTCTTGCTGAATAATTTAACTATTTAAATTGTCTTGTCATTTATTAATTAGCTTTATTTAAAAACTTGTCTTTTTATAAATACTTTCCAAAAAATACTGATAGAGTTATGCATTTTCACGTTCAAAATTAGAGCAGTGGTCCTTCCTTAAGACTCCAACATTAAGTGTTGACTGAAGTATATCAATAGGATTCAATGGATGTTCGATCTATCACTAATCAATCATCAATGATATCCTTGCAACAACTGTTGCAGTATGTGGAATGTTAAACATATTGTATCCGCATTACATTAATTTTTATTTGTATCACTAAATATATGCTTCAGTCGATAATCAAAATATATTAAATCAGCAAACTGTACCATTTTAAGTACATTTTTATGCAAATTACGAAATAAAAGAGAGGATGATTTCAATGCATATGACTTATTAATCACACACCACTTTTTATGACTGTATATAGTAAATATGTAAGTGAAGAAGATATTTTGGTTGATGTAAAAATTTTAAGATATACGATTGCCAACTCTCAAACAGAAACCAATTGAAGTACGAATTTGATAATGTGTTCTGTTGTAATTCTGTTGCCAATGAGAACACTCTCAAACAGAGACCAATTGAAGTAAGAGTTGGTAATGTGTTCTGTTGTAATTCTGTTGCCAATGGGACAACTCTCAAACAGAGGCCAATTGAAGTACGAATTTGGTAATGTGTTCTGTTGTAATTCTGTTGCCAATGAGACAACTCTCCACCAGAGGCCAATTGAAGTACGAATTTGGTAATGTGTTCTGTTGTAATTCTGTTGCCAATGAGACAACTCTCCACCAGAGACCAATTGAAGTACGAATTTGGTAATGTGTTCTGTTGTAATTCTGTTGCCAATGAGACAACTCTCCACCAGAGACCAATTGAAGTAAGAGTTTGGCAATGTGTTCTGTTGTAATTCTGTTGCCAATGAGAACACTCTCAAACAGAGGCCAATTGAAGTACGAATTTGGTAATGTGTTCTGTTGTAATTCTGTTGCCATTGAGACAACTCTCCACCAGAGACCAATTGAAGTAAGAGTTTGGTAATGTGTTCTGTTGTAATTCTGTTGCCAATGAGACAACTCTCCACCAGAGACCAATTAAAGTACGAATTTGGTAATGTGTTCTGTTGTAATTCTGTCGCCAATGAGACCACTCTCCACCAGAGGCCAATTGAAGTACGAATTTGGTAATGTGTTCTGTTGTAATTCTGTTGCCAATTAGACAACTCTCCACCAGAGACCAATTGAAGTACGAATTTGGTAATGTGTTCTGTTGCCAATGAGACAACTCTCCACCATAGACCAATTGAAGTACGAATTTGGTAATGTGTTCTGTTGTAATTATGTTGCCAATGAGTTAACTCTCCACCAGAGACCAATTGAAGTAAGAGTTTGGCAATGTGTTCTGTTGTAATTCTGTTGCCAATGAGACAACTCTCCACCAGAGACCAATTGAAGTAAGAGTTTGGCAATGTGTTCTGTTGTAATACATACTTGAACTTGTCAGCAGTAGTGTCTTGGATTACCTTAGCTGTATTTGGCAAAACTTTTAGGAATTTTGGTCCTCAATTCTCTTCAACTTCGTACTTTTTTTGGCATTTTTAACTTTTTGGGATTCGAACGTCACTGATGAGTCTTCTGTAGACGAAACGCGCGTCTGGCGTATATTCTAAATTTAGTCCTGGTATCTATGATGAGTTTATTTACCACAACTGGGTGGATGCCACTGCTGGTGGAGATTTATTTCCCGAGGGTATCACAAGCCCAGTAGTCAGCAGTTTTTGTGTGGACATGAATGTCATTGATATGGTTATATTTATAAATTTAATTACTGTTTACAAATTTTAGAATTTTTTGAAATACTAAGGCTTTTCTACCTCAGGAATAGATTACCTTAGCTGGATTTGGCAAAACTTTTAGGAATTTTGGTCCTCAATGCTCTTCAACTTCGTACTTTATTTGGCCTTTTTAACTTTTTTGGATTCGAGCATCACTGATGACTCTTTTGTAGACGAAACACGCGTTTGGCGTATGTACAAAATTTAGTCCTGGTATAGCATAGAAATAAGGAAATGTAGTATGAACTATCCACCAAAGTTCAAATCAAGTGTCCAATTCTGCCTGAAACTCTTTGTTCTGTTCTGGACACATTAAAAGAGGGGTGACAGATACCGGAGGGACAGTCCAACTCATAGATCGAGCATATACAGATAGGGACCAAACCTTTATTTTAAAATTTTACAAACTTCATGCAGTTATAGGAATCCATGTATCTTGGTATACCCCTTAGGGTGTAAAGTTACAAGACAGTTTTTATTTTCATAATTGTACTGACCACATCTGAGAACAAATGCATATGGCCTACTATCTGTAAGGTATGCAGGTGCTAAGCTTTGGAAGTAATTGTGTAAGCAATCATCTTTAAGTCAATTCAAGAATTTGATGAATTCTTGGTCTGGCAACTCATGCCAATGTTTCGGCTGCAAAACCAGTTAATTCTGTTAATTTGTTTTTGTTGAGCCTCTGACTTTTGTTGCAGAAAACTCGATATAGGGATAGTGATCCGGTGGCGGTGTTAGCTAATTTCTTAGAAAGCTTTATATTTTAGGAGGTCTAAAACCTGGATGCTTCATACTTTGTATATAAATGCCTTATGTTACGAAATTTCTGTCTGTCACATGTCCATTGTCCTTGACCTCATTTTCATGGTTCCGTGACTACTTTAAAAAAGTTTTGTTTTTTAGTAATGTTTATTTCTCTCCTATTGTATGTAATATTATACTGGTAACTATATTTGGTATGTGCGTAGTGTGCAATGTCCTCACGCCCGTCAGATAGTTTTCACTTGACCTCAACCTCATTTCATGGATCAGAGAACAAGGTTAAATTTTGGTGGTCAAGTCCATATCTCAGATACTATAAGCAATAGGTCTTGTATATTCGGTGTATGGAAGGACTATAAAGTGTACATGTCCAACTGGCAGGTGTCATCTGACCTTGATCTCATTTTCCTGGTTCGGTGGTTAAAATTAAGTTTTTGTGTTTTGGTCTGTTTTTCTTATATTATATGCATGAGGTCTACTCTATTTGGTGTATGGAATGATTGTAAGGTGTACATGTCTAGCTGGCTGGTGTCATCTGACTTTAACCTCATTTTCATGGTTAGGTGTACTATATTTGGTGTAAGGAAGTATTTTATGATGTACATGTCAGTCTCGCAGGTTTTATTTGACCTTGACCTCAATTTTACGGTTCATTGCTCTATGTTTAGTTTTTGTGTTTTGGTTTGTTTTTCTTAAGCTATAAGCAATAGGTCAACTATATGTGTTGTGTGAAAGGATTTAAGCTCTACATGTCAGCCTGGCATGGTTCATCTAATCTTGACCTCATCTTCATAGTTCATTGGTCAATGTTTAGTTTCCTTGATTAAGACTGTTTCTACTGATCTATAAGCAATAGGTCAATTATATTTAGTGTATTGATTACATGTACTTGTATTTCTTGTTTTGTTTATATGACCTTGACTTCATTTTCTTGGATCTTGTTAAGTTTATGTGATAGTTGCAGTAAAGCTTTATATTAAGGACTATCAACATAAAATAAATGATTAATAAGGAAGGCGAGACATTGCAGCGTGTGCACTCTTGTGGTTTAATGCTTCATTTACAGCATGGCAAATTGTTTAGTTTTGTTTACTATAGTGCTTTTCCTTTTTTGTGCTTATTGTATCTACTTAACTAATCTCTTTGTGCATTTCATGTTAGGATGTAGTTGTTGAATGCTATTTAATTAGTTTCATCTAGCAGCATTAAGAGAGGCACAATTATTGTTGGGAAACAATATACATTGACGCCATTTCTCTGACCAAATATTTTTATAGCTCTTTTCAATATTCTGGATGTCCAAACTCTTTTGTCCGTATCATTCTGTGGCATCTGCGTCCCGTTTTGTGATGCAAACTTGCAAATACGGTTATCTATCAAAGAATACGATAATATTGGATCAAGCTCGTAGAATAGAGCGTTTTTTTTAACATGTATGATGTTATTAATTCTGGTTCTATTCCATCTGTTTTGGGTACACGACTAAGTAAACTTTTTGCCAAGGTATACCCGTCTTTCAGTTTGGAAAGTATGTTCCGTAATATCAATTTTTCTATACAGAAAAATGATAGCCGTGCATTTTTCTGTCTTACGATAATTTCCCACTTGAGGACTTCTGAACTTTGTACAAAATGTTCAAATTTTGGGGGTATGAGATCCTTCAATCCATTCGGTAAATCGTCCAAGACGATTTTGGGGACTAAATCGATAATGATGTCCAGGTCGGGGTCGGTCGGGGTGCCGATGTATGCCAAATGTAAAGGTGCAACCAAGTTTTTAGGAGGCGAGGTTTCTTTGTTATAACAGGTTCTCCAGTAAAACAGGAGTTCTTCCAAAAATGAGCTGTGTTGAAATATGTTATAAACGGTAGCATTGAATGAGTTCATAAGCGCTTCATTTAAAGTTTGGTCATGTTCTTGCAATTCTTTTACCTCTTTCCCAAATTCCCTTTCTTGTGTTTCAAGACATAATTGAACTTTGTCTTGTACAGTGAAACAGTCAGCTCTGATGGACTGACTTATAGTCGTCAACTTGAACAGATAATCAAACTCATACTGTGGATTGATTTTTGTGCCCTCAACCGTGCTTCCAGCTAATTCAATAATAGAAGTAAGTAGAGGATTATGTTGCTCTAATTGATTCTTGAGCCTTTCAACAAATTGTTGAACCTTTTGCATAATTTTCTTAACAAATTTGTTCTGTGTGTTCACTGGTTCTCTAAAAATTTTTGAATTTTTTTTTTAAACTTTAAGTAGGCCGTACAGATTTTTAACAATAATTCTAATTTCAGTTTGTCTTTCTTTGGTATTTCTCTACCATTTAAGATAAAAATGGACGGATCAAGTATATATCTCAGATTTGACAAGTTTTCAGTTTCGGGCCAGATATTCCAGGCTGGTTGAGTCATAGCATAATTTAAACATTCCCTACCGAAATTATCTTTCTGGATTTAGCTAATATATGTTTAACTACATCTGTATACCTCAACCAACAAGAAAAGTGTAGAATAGTCATGCCGTTGATATCTTTTGTGTTTATATCAATTTTGTGCTTCTCCACTATTTTCAACGCGTCATTATCAAACATAGAATTTTGCTTAATAGAGGCTACAGGATGAATTATCAGTCCGTGGATGAAAGGAAACGGCTAGTTTGAATAGATGATTCGATCATCCCAGCATATTTTGTTAAAAATTTATCTAACTCGACTGTGTTTAAGTTGATTATGATAAAACGAAGAGCTGTACGACTAGTATTTCTACAATGTCAAGAATACTAGGTTGGCCTTTAATATCGCGTATTAGGTGTAGAGGGGAACCATAAAAGAACCGATCCAAACAATCGCCATAAGCACCCCGCTCAAGGAACAAATTTAAGAGTGGCACGTTAGATGTGGTGACAGCCCAATGTAGTGGACAATATATCGTAGCATTGCTATTGACCTTGTAATCTTTGATCAGCTCTTCCGCTAGATCCATAACGTCAATCTCCGATGCTTTTTTTTTTAGAGATACTTGGTTCAATTCTACAGAGTTCACATAGCAAATGTAGCCTTAACTTTATGACACTTTTCTCGGTACGTTCTTTCGTGTGTAATAACCAATGTTTAACTTTTTTTTATTTGACATACATGTGTCTCAGCGGTTGGAACCTGTGCGTGTGTATATAAAAAAAAACATGGAGCTTGTAACTGTTGTTCAAATGATTCCAAAATGGAATTCTCGCCTGCGAGTGTTTTTTCGTCAGCATATATATTTCAATAGAAGCTCCCATATTTCAAGTTGTACATCCTTGTCACTAGCCAGACCTATGCTTGATTTGCCATTTAACTTGGCGTCGATGAAAGTTTTTAGGTATGCGTTGTCGACCAACTGTTCAACCATTCTAATGTTATTTTCACGGACGGCTTTTGGATCTTCTTTGTAAGCGATTTTTTATCATCAGCCATCCTCCATTATTTAGGATTTGTTTCTGATAAATTATATATTCAAATCAACATTGAAAAAACATAAAACATCTATATCATTCTTAAGGATTTTCTTATCCCAGACATGGACTACCTTAGCCGTATTTGGCACAACTTTTTGGAATTTTGAATCCTCAATGCTCTTCAACTTTGTACTTGTGTGGTTTTATGAATATGTTGATATGAGCGTCACTGATGAGTCTTGTGTAGACGAAACGCGCGTCTGGCGTACTAAATTATAATCCTTGTACCTTTGATAACTATTAGGAAAAGAGGATAAAGAGTAAGAACGTTTCGAATCTCAAGTCAATATATTCTGTTTGAAAAACTTCTCTGATAACTCCTGGCGGATGAGAATATGTTGTTGCTATAATATCATGCCTTTTACAATAGAGGAGGCATTCAAGAAAATTGAGAATGAAAATGAAGAATGTGTCAAAGAGACAATAACCGGACCAAAGAGCAGGTAAAAAAACGTAGGCAACAAATGGTTATTAACACAGCGAGAAAATCTCGCGCCCAGACGTCGGTTTCAGCTGGCCATTTTTCCTTACACGACAAAACCAAAACTAAATTCAATTTCACTCATACAACCAGGAACATATATACTGTTCCCTGATAAACATGTGTATAGTCGGTAATATTATGATAGTTTGATTAATTAATTATTGGTTGCTTAACGTCTAGTGGCAAATATTTCATTCAGTCAGGTCGAAATATGTTAGTTTGCACTTTGAATCTTAAAAGAAAGGAATATAATAGGTTACCTGAAATATTTTGCAAACCAATCTGAAAAAAGTATGCATACCCACGTTAGCTTCCATTTTCTTTCACTGTATTGCATTGGAGTGTTGAGTGATGACTGGTATGAACATATGTGGGTCATTATAAAAAAAAACCATGCAAAACTATGTTATTTGGTATGTTTAAGTCAAAAGACATGAAAATATATCAAAATATATCAAAACAAGACTTTTAAATGTTAGATATGAATGCTTTGTGATACAATATATACAATTTACAGTATGAAATGAAATAGATACAGTTTAGATTTTGTCGACATATATCAATTAAAACACATATAAATACACATAACGCACACAAACATGGTAGTTTTTTAATAGTATGAAGTCTTCTGTTATTTAAAGTTAAATGAGTTCATTGATGCACAATTCAATGCAGTAACTTATTAATGATTTGTCGCTTTATTAACAATATTGTTCGTATAGGAAAACGGCCAGTCTATAATGATAACTCCTACAAAGTAATATTTTGGAAGAGGGTTTAGACTGTTTATTCAAATATCGAGATTCACGACGCCAATCGGGGGGTCCTTCATTGCTGTAATCTTTGTTTTTTTTTATCCAAATATACCGGTATACCTATTCTTTATTTTATCGGCCAATTATTCTTTACATTCATATTTTAGCATCCTTTTATTTTCTAACCTTTAATTTTTGTGTCCATTTTTCTCATTTTTGGTCACCTGGCCCGAAGGTCGAGGTGAGCTTTTCTCATCACTAGGCGTCCGTCGTCCGTCGTCCGTCGTCGTCGTCGTTAACATTTTATATTTTAGAGAACAACTGAATGGAATTAAACCAAACATGGCATGAATGTGCCTAATGAGATGATGACCAAGTGTTGTTACTTTGTAGCCGATCCATCATCTAAGATAGCTGCCAGTGGGGAACTTAGTTTAACATAGGACCCTATGGTAAATGCATACAAATGACTTCTTTTAGAGAACCACTGAATGGAACGAAACCAAACATGGCATGAATGTGCCTAATGAGATGCTGACCAAGTGTTGTTACTTTGTAGCCGATCCATCATTTAAGATAGCTGCCTGTGGGGAACTTAGTTTAACATAGGACTCTATGGGAAATGCATACACATGATTTCTTTTAGAGAACTGTTGAATGGAATGAATCCAAACACGGCATGAATGTTCCTTATGAGGTGATGACCAAGTGTTGTTACTTTGTAGCCGATCCATCATTCAAGCTGGCCGCCAGCGGGGGTTTAGTTTAACATAGGAACCTTGGGGAAATGCATACAAAAGTCTACTTTTAAAGAACCACTGAATGGAATGGAACCAAACATAGCATGAATGTTCCTTATGAGGTGCTGACCAAGTGTTGTAACTTTGTAGCCAAATTTTATCTTTTTGTAGATGATTTCAAAAACCTAAGTAGAGTCAGGTGTGTGATACAGGCTCTTGAGAGCCTCTACTTTTTATGACTATCTTAGCACTTTATTCTACATTTCTTTATCCAATATTATCTTTTATGTAAATCTATAAATGGACGAATAAGAAGAATGTAAGAAAATGGAAGGACGACGGTGAATAAAAGTGATGATTTCAACATCCAATTTGAGAACTTTCCATTTCTATGTAGCAACATTCTAGCAGCACCTCAATATGGAGTATATATCTAGTGCTGCATTTTAGATTGTGTATTTCCTATCATAATTTCTTGACAAGGGAGTTGTTGGAACCAATATCTCAAATTCGTGAAGTTGAAATAATCTATTTGAAAATAGTTGAGTGTTTCACAGAGGACGCCGGATATGTTCCAATTGTTGCAACCAAATCCCGGTCTATTTTCTACGAATGTGGCCTACATAATTATACTTATTACTATGTTTTTACAGTAAACCATTACAATCATGCTCTAAATGATTTCAAATATTTAGTTACAATCATGCTCTAAATGATTTCAAATATTTAGTTACAATCATGCTCTAAATGATTTCAAATATTTAGGTACAAGGTATTTATGTATTCAGAGGCAATGAAAAATGCGACTTGTACTCTTTCGATATTGCCGTAAGTATTTGTCAGCCAATTATTGCTAGACAAAAAAAAACATTATAACGTCATAGAAAAAATATGAATTATAACATAATTTTTATGAACATATACAAACATAGTTATCGCATATATATGAAAAAAGATATCATAACGGTTTTACATTTGTTTGTCCTTCTTTAAGAATCTTAAAATATCGCGGAATAAAAATGTCTATTCTTTGAATCTTTGAGTTAGAGGTACGATTTTTTGAGTCAGAAGTACGATTCTTTGAGTCTGAGGTACGATTCTTTGAGTTAGAAGAACGATTCTTTGAGTTAGAGGTACGATTTTTTAAGTAAGAGGCTCGATTCTATATACATTGAACGACAGATATATGTGACGTATAAAATTTTCTGACGTCTGACACGCGAATCAATGTTTGTAGATAGATGATTTGTGTTCTGTTCAATTGTTCCTTTTAAAATTGTTACACGATGATGGCTGCTGTACCCATAGTTTGACTATTTATTATGTCTGTTTAGTTCACACATCATTGTAAATATAACAGAATTTGATGAGACTGTCATCAAAGTGAGAGGGTTACCGCTATAAAACTAGGTCTAATCCACCATTTTTTTACATTTGAAAATGCCTGTAATAAGTCAGGAATATGACAGTTCTTGTCCATTCGTTTTTGATGTGTTTTGTTATTTTATTTAGCCATGTAATTATGGACTTTCTGAATTGATTTTCCTCTACGTTCAGTATTTTTGTTATTTTACTTTTCATTGTGGTAAAGGCACGACTCTTCGAGGTAACGGTCGCATTCTTCGAGGTAGGAACTATCATCAATCTTCGGGACATTGCTACTGAAAAGAACCAACTATTTTGTTGCACGTAAGAATGCCTAAGGTTTATTTAGTATCGGGTGTGAACAGAATGCTCGCCAGTTCGTTCTATGGTCGAAACTGAAATCAGTCAACGCATATGATATAATCATAGGCGACAAAAAAGCATGTGTACCTCATGGAATTGTGTTTGCATTGTTGATGATAATACAAAGTCAACAGCTCATACATTCGATCACGTGTTCAAATACATTGTAATGAAATCCAGCCTCAGCAAACTTCTGAAAATCTTCATCGTCATCATCTTCAGTGAACAGATCTGAATTATCAAACTTCTTATGGGGTACTCGATACGGCGGGAATCTCTCTGGAGCTAATGTTTGTTGCACATAGAGTTATAGCGGCATGTAGCTTGCAAGATATAACATTGGTTCAAGGTCGACAGCTGATAAAGGAATATGCCATCCACATTGAAAGCACTGCATGTCAGGTTCAGCTATGCATACACATCCTGCCAGAGCAATCGTCTCTCTTCTACTCTGATCCTCTATGTTCTTAAGTACCCTCCTCTTCAAATTCTGGTAGAAATGGAACTTGCATTTTACTTGCTGCTTTATTTAACAGTGCATAAACGACACTACCAAACATATCATTGATGTAGTAGGTATGTGACGGCTTGTATTCTCCACTCACTGAACAAGAAACAGACCACACATTACTTTTAGGTCTTTAAGTATTGTTTTATTGGTATTAATACAGATTTTGTTATCAATAAATGAAATATTATTGTCAAATACATTTGCACATTCATGGGTCTACAATATGTCGATACCTGTATCTTAGCATTGTACAAAATCATGTGTTTCTCTGACAGTTTATGACATATTTACACTAAATCCATTGGGTGTGTGATATATAAAGGCAACAGCAGTATACCGCTGTTCAAAATTCATAGATCGATAGAGAAAAAACAAATCTGGGTTACAAACTAAAATATATATGTATACTCATTAATAATTTATTTTTATCATGCATAAAATTGAGAATGGAAATGGGGAATGTGCCAAAGAGACAACAACCCGACCATAGAAAAAAAAAAAACAACAGCAGAAGGTCACCAACAGGTCTTCAATGTAGCGAGAAATTCCCGCGTCCTTCAACTGACCCCTAAACAAATATATACTAGTTTTAATGAAGCATTTGACCTCTCACCTATGCCAACTCGAAAATGTAACTTGACAGGAACATTTCAAACATTGAAAATTGACTGACGCACATTCTGATACAAAGTGATGTATTGGAAACAAACATTACTGATTGTTATTTGGATGGAGAGTTGTTTCATTGGCACTCACATCACATCTTCCTATATCTAATTACTAATGTTTAAACTAAAATACAATTACAACTTTGCGAAAATTGTTTTCTTTTCCTGCTATATTTTCTTTGCGAATCAAACATTAGAAATCAATTTTCAGCAATCAATTTCTGGTGTACGAGGGTAGTCGATGTAAACGAAATGTATACGTCTCATTTTTTTTTAATTTTGAGTATAAACATGTTACGGCAAACAGTCCTTGAAGGCTCTTTTATTAGTTTCATCTACCTGTTCGTTTAGAAGCTTTAAACACTGGTTCAGGACTCTGACATACTGGTTACATCCGAAGTCATCATTACCTGCCATGAAAATGAGAGGCACACTCATTGCTGGAAAACAATATATATTGACACTATCTTCCTGATCAAATATTTTTATTAGTCGTTTCAATATTTTGGACGTCCAGTTTCTTTTATCTGTATCCTGCTGCGCCATCTGTATCCCATGTTGTGTTGAAAACTTACAAATGCGGTTATCTATCAAAGAATACGATAAGATTGGATCAAGCTCTAGGAATAGTTCGTTTTTTAAAATGTATGATGTTATGTATTGTAGGAATGGTGACACTCTATTCATTTCGGGTACACAACCGACTAAACATTTTGCCAAGGTATATGCATCTTTCAGTTTGGGCTGTAAGTTCCTTAATATCATTTTTTCTATAGAGGAAAATGATAATCGTGCATGGTTCTCTCTTACAATAATGTCCCACTTAAGGTGTTCTGAATTGTTTACAAAATGGACAATTTTTGGGGGTTGAGATCGTTCATTCCATTTGGTAAATAATCCAAGACGATAACTGGTACCAAATCGATACTTATGTCCAGGTTTGGGTATGTCTGTGTGCCAATGTATGTCAAACATAAAGGTGCAATTAAGGTTTGAGGAGGTGAGGTTGCTTTGTAATAACAGGTTCTCCAGTAAAACGGAAGACCTTTCCAAAAGGAGTGCTGTTGTAATATATTGTAAACTGCAGTATTGAAGGATCTAAGAAGGGCTTCATTTAAAGTTTTGTAATCTTTTTCCAATATGTGTACCTGTTTCCAAATTTCACTTTTTTGTGACACGAGACATAACTGAACTTGGTCTCCGTAAATAAAACGGTCAGCTTTAACGCACTGACTTATATGCGTCAGCTTGAACTGATAATCAAACTCGTCCTGCGGATAAATTTTTGTGCCCTCGCTTGTGCTTCCAGCTAATTCAATTGTAGAAGTAAATAGTACGTTATCTCTGTCTAAGCAGTCTTTGACCCTTTCAACAAATTGCTGAACTTTTTGCATAATTTCCATAACAAATGTGTTCCGTGTGTCTACTGGTTCTCTAATTTTTTTAACTTTTTTTTTTTTAGCCTTAATATAAAAGCCGTACAGATTTTTAACAATAAATCTAATTTCAATTTGTCGTTTTTTGGTATTTCTCTTCCATTTGAGAAAAATATGGACGGATCAAGTATATACCGCAGAGTCGACAAGTTTTCAGTATCGGGCCAGATATTAGGGGCCAGTTCAGTTATAGCATAGTATAAGCATCCCCTACCGAATTTATCTTTCAAAAGTAAAGGTAGTTTAGATTTGGCTAATATATGTTTAACTACATCTGTATACCTCAACCAACAAGAAAAGTGTAGAATAGTCATGCCGTTGATATCTTTTGTGTTTATATCAATTTTGTGCTTCTCTACTACTGTTAATTTCTCGATGATATCGTTTTGATCATCCCGTCTTACCTTTAACGCATCCTTTTCCAGCATAGAATTTTGCTTAATGGATGCTACAGGATGAACTATCAGTCCATGGATGAAAGGAAATGGCATAGACTGACTTGATGATTTAATTTTCTCACTATATTTTTTAAAAAATATATCTAACTCGACTGGATTTAAGTTGATTATGATAGAATGAAGAGCTGTATATCCCCTTTGATTTCTCTCAATTGTTAACGAAGCCCCACCATCGACTAGTATTTCTACAATTTCCAGAATTCTAGGTTGGCCTTTAATGTCGCATATTAAGTGTAGAGGGGAACCATTAAAGAACCGAACCAAACAATCGATATTAGCACCATGTTCAAGGAACAAATTTAAGAGTGGCACGTTAGATGTGGTGACAGCCCAATGTAGTGGGCAATATATCGTAGCATTGCTATCGAGATTGACCTTGTAATCTTTGATCAGCTCTACCGCTAGATCCTCCACATCATCCGCCGATGCATTTACTGTAGAGATACTTGGTATAATTCTACAGAGTTCACACAGAAAATGTAGCCTTAACTTTATGACGCTTTTCTCTGTTCGCTCTTTCGTTAATAGTAACCAATGTCTAACTTTCTTTATTTGACATACATGTGTCTCAGAGGTTGGAACGTGTGCGTGCGAATGTAAAAAACATGGAGCTTCTAACAGTTGTTCGAATGACTCCAAAACCGGGTTCTCGCCTGCGAGTGTTTTCTCGTCAGCATGTTTCAATAACAGCTCCCATATGTCAAGTTGTACATCCTTGTCGCTAGCCAGATCTATGCTTGATTTACCATTTAACTTGGCGTCGATGAAAGTTTTTGGGTATGCGTTGTCGACCAACTGTTCAACCATTTTAATGTTATTTTCACGGACGGCTTTCTGGAGCTTCTTTGTAAGCGATTCTTCATCATAAATCCTCCGCTTTTTGGGGTTTTCTTCTGTAAAAAAATATAGATATTCAAACCAGCATTGAAAAAAACATTTATATCATTCCTTAGAGAAAGAGGGAGAAAAAGTCAAAACGTTTCGAAGCTCAAGTCAATCTGTTCTGTTTGAGAAACTTCTCTGATAACTCCTGGCGGATGAGATTATTATGTTTGTTGTTGCTATGTCATGCTTTTTACAATAAACGAGGCATTCAGTAAAATTGAAAACAAAACTGAAGAATGTGTCAAAGAGACAACAACCCAACCAAAGAGGAGAAAAAACGAAGCCCACCAATGATTCTAAACACAACGAGAAAATATTGCTCCCGGAGGCGTGTTTCAGCTTGTCATTTTCCAATGGAAACAAACTGTGCCCTTCTACTTCCGACTTGTTTCTTTATTATTATGAGGCTGACTTCAAGAAAAATGATAAGAAGTTAGCAATATCCTTTAACTCTACTTTCCGCTATATAGATGATGTTCTTTCACTAAATAATTCAAAATTTGGTGACTATGTGGAACGCATCTATCCCATCGAGCTAGAGATAAAGGATACTACAGATACAGTTAAGTCGGCCTCATATCTTGATTTACATCTAGAAATTGACAATGAGGGTCGGTTGAAAAGAAAACTTTACGACAAAAGAGATGATTTCAGCTTTCCAATTGTGAACTTTCCATTTTTAAGTAGCAACATTCGATCAGCACCTGCATACGGGGTATATATCTCCCAATTGAAACTTTATTCCCGTGCTTGCATTTTCTATCATGATTTTCTTGAAAGAGGGTTGCTGCTCACAAGGAAGCTATTAAACCAAGATTTCCAAATGGTGAAGTTGAAATCATCCCTTCGTAAATTTTACGGACGCCATCACGAGTTGGTTGACCGTTCTGGAATAACCGTTTTACAAATGATATCGGATATGTTCCTTATGTCGTAACTACAACACCCTTCACTATTGACGGATTTGAACTACCGAATTAGACTATTTACCGGATTTGTTATCACATAAGCAACACGACGGGTGACGCATGTGGAGCAGGATCTGCTTACCCTTCAGGAGAACCTGAGATCACCCCTAGTTTTTTGGTGGGGTTCGTGTTGTTTATTCTTTAGTGTTCTATGTTGTTTCATGTGTACTGTTGTTTGTTTGTCTTTTTCATTTTTAGCCATGGCGTTGTCATTTTGTTTTAGATTTATGAGTTTGACTGTCCCTTTGGTATCTTTCGTCCCTCTTTCCGTACACGACAAAACTGAAACAACAAAAATCTAAAATTAAAAGTACAAAATGTTGTGTGATAGACTCATATGAATAAAACTAGTCATAACAAGAATGTGTCCATGGTAAACCAATTGCACTATCATTTGCTATGTTCAATGAACCTATAAATATGGGTCAAAACTCTAATTTGGCATTAAAATTAGAAAGATCATATCACAGGAAACATGTGTTTTAAGTTTCAAGTTAATTGGACTTCGGTTTCATCAAACACTATCTTCAGCAAAAACTTTAACATGAGAAGGACGGACGAACAGACAGACAAACAGACAGACGGACGGACGAACGAACGAACGCACAAACCATAAAACATAATGTCCATAAAAATATTCATAATAAAATTAGTGTTCACCAATTTCATTCGTACAACCAGGAACATAGATATTGTATATTAAATATATTATACCCAGATACAACATGTATATGATATGTACATGTAGTTGTTATCATTATGATAGTTTGATTGATTAATTGTTGGTTGCTTAAAGTCTATTGGTAAATATGTCATGCATGTTCAGGACGAAATTTGTTAGTCTGAACGATGAATCTTAAATGATAGGAGTATACTATGTAAGCTATGATATTCTGCAAATAAATCTAAACACAAAATTGCATACCCACGTTAGCTTCCATTTCCGTTCACTTTATTGCATTGAAGTGTTGATCGATGAGTAGTCTAGAACCTTTTTTAAATCATTACATCAGTAAGAATCCAACTGGATCATTTAAAAAACATATTTTCAAATAAAAGATATGATATCATCTGCCTTCTCAATATTAGTAACAGTGTGCACATTTTTTATGAATGTAACAGTATTAATTTTGTTTACCTATAAAGTAACTTTACGCTCTACTGAGAAAGTGGTCACTTGGTGGTGTATTCATGGTATTGGAATCCGATAAAACAGAAGAGAATAAATAAAATTATTTTAAGTCGATTTACATAAACGTTATAAACATAAAATCTGTTGAAATTTTGTCGACATATATCAATTAAAACACATATAAATACATATAACACACACCACAAAAAATGGTAGTTTTTTTAGTAGTATGAAGTCTTCAGTTATTTAAATGTTTAAAGTTGAATAACTTCATTGGTACACAATTCAATGCACGAACTTAATATTGTTTTGTCGCTTTATTCACAATACATCTTTCGGATCACATGACGTGTGGACAGGATACATATGATAGAAAAATAATGTAAATTAAAAACAAATGTCAGATAAAAATAAATTTATTTGGCTTCTGTCATCGGAGGATGATTCTGTAATAACTTACTCTATTTGAATGATATAAAAAGAGATCAGAAATATTAAACATTATCATCATTAGAACAATATGATATAGACATCGCGTCTGGCGTACTAAATTATATTCCTGGTACCTTTGATAACTATTGTTGTCATTTGGTCTTAGATGGATAACTGTCTCATTGGCAACTACACCACATCTATTATTTTTGTAATGTATAATCAGGATTTATTTTGATTGCAGGGTGAATCCTGATAGTAAAACAACATTGTTAGTAGTAAGGATTTTATAGTTTGAATAGATACTTATATATATATACAAATAGTACATCTCTGGTCTAAATTAGGGAAATAAGCCTGATGTAAAAAATACTTTTTAAAATCCAATCTCTCTCATTTAATTGTAGAAACCACTTAAGACACTGCGTTAAAACGATGATTTTCATATAATATTTTAATAACATTATAGTATACCACAAATTTAACATGTGACTATAAAAGTGAGACATGAATGTGTATCATTTCTGATTAAGAATAACTTGTTTTTAGTTTAACAGCCATCCAGTCACCCAAGCAAAAACCGATGGAGTTACATGACTTGACACATTATAAAAACTTTATAGTTTGTTTTAGTTTGTATATGGGGTGCTTGGTTTTGAAAATGGGTGAGTCTTGTATAACATTGCAACTCATTTGGGTATAACTAGAAGCTGGAAAAAGGAAGGAGAAATAAATGTGGCAAATAAAATAAATCTTGCAAGACGAACTTTGTATGCGCTAATGGGCTCCGGGGGTGCATGGGACAAATGGCTTAGACCCAATAACATCTTACAAAATCTACAACACATATGTTCTGCCAAGACTTCTTTGTGGTTTGGAAGCCATTCCTCTAAAAAAGACCTATATAACCCAGCTGTAATCTTGTCATAGAAAGAATTTAAGACATTTTCGTCATATTTTACTTGCAGTCAAACGTTCAAAGAGTTAATGATATCATCATCAGACAAATGTCGGTTAACTAAGATAACCCGAACAGTTTTTTTTTTCTATAATTGGAGAAATCCTATTAACGGACGATGCTCAATCTAGATCAATTATAAAATATATGGAAACTAAGCATCTTCTTATTGGCAAAAATCATCCAGTTTGGACTATATTTGACAAAACAAAAGCTGAAGTTCGGAAAGATATTGTTAAAACTAGAATAGTTTCAGGAACATTTATACTAAATTCTAATAGAGTGAAATTTAATCGATCACCTTCTCAACTCTGTCAATTATGTAATCTTTTTGAGGGAAATATCTCTCATTTTCTTCTGGAGCGTCCACTGTTATCCAAAACTAGAATTACATACTTTGAAACGAGCAAGGACTATGTTACTCAACATACAACAGATGAAGTCTGGCACAGTGTCTTTCAATTCAAACCAAACATTATCAGGCTAATTATAGACAGCAGACATTTTTAACCAATATCAACAGATATCAATATAATGAACACGATAGAAGCCAAAAATAGGGAGATGTGATATAAACTATATATAAAGCGCTTAAAGTTGCTTGAGGCAATGGATGGTTGACGGTCTGAAACAAAGAGTTTCCAATCCGTATAATTTGTGTTTTATCATTTACAAATGACAGCCGGATTTTATGTGTAAAAAAAGAAGAAGAAGAAGAAGAAGAAGAAGAAGAAGAAGAAGAAGAAGAAGAAGAAGAAGAAGAAGAAGAAGAAGAAGAAGAAGAAGAAGAAGAAGAAGAAGAAGAAGAAGAAAGTTTGATCTCGTTTAGTAATTGCAGTTATTCTTAAATTAATGAAATAATTGGTGCTTGTTAATAACGAGTCGAGTATTTTTAAAACTTATAAATAGGAAGACAAAATAATAAAGGCAGCTGCATTAGTATACCGCTGTTGGAAAGTCATAAATCGATTGAGACAAAAACAAATTCGGGTTACAAACTAAAACCGAACGAAACACATCAACTATAAGAGGTAAACAACGAAACACTGAAGTGATCATAACCAAACGAAAATGCAACAAGCACAGAAACAAACTATCAGATAACAATTGCCATTTTCTTGACTTGGTAGAGGACATTTAAAAAAAAAGTAGATTGATTCTGGTTTTGCGGCTAGCTAAACATCGCACTTTTATGGCAATGTAAAATATATAAACACTAAAATGACACCATTACAATGACAGGAATATAGTACAAGTCAATGCAAGAACATTCAAGACAGAGAAATACGCAAATAAACAATACAATAGCACATTTTGCGCCTAATAGTTATCAAAGGTACCAGACTTTAATACGCCAGAAATGCATTTCTTCAACACAAGACTCATCGGTGACGCTCAGATCGAGCGACTAGTAATCAAGCAAAACATGTACAAAGTTTAAGAGCATAGAAGACTCAAAATTCCAAAACGTTGTGCCAAATACTATGAATACGAATAAGGTAATCTATGCCTTGGATAAGAAAATCCTTTGTCTTCTTTTTATCAGGAATTATTCTCTTTTAACAGTAACCAAATATAATGGGATATATATGTCAATCAGTATCTTTGATTGTTCCAGTGAATATCATAACAAAGGGAAATGAAAATACGCTTATCTTAGTTTCAGTGTTCTACAGCTATCATTTCTTTTTTTTATGTTCATTGTCATTATTAATGCTGCTAAAATTATCGGCCATTTTTTGGGGGGTAATGCTTTTTTAACTTTTGTTATGATTAATTATATATTATTGCTTTTTTGTATTTTTGTTTTAATGGCGATAACTTCCAAAGCTGCGGTGTGTGTGACCCTCGAAACTTCACTAAAACCATGCATCGTCTGGTGTACAGAATGCGATGAAGGACTATGCCAAAAAATGCCAAGTACACGATAGGCATCAAGAAACCATATAATTCTATGTATTACCGAACGACCGAAATTACCAGCTGATGTACTGAAAATCAGCCAATACTGTAGTAATCACAATGAAAAGTTCAAACTGTATTACTGACAGCATGATTGTCCTTGTTGCAGCAAATATATTGTTGAGAACCATTCAAAGTGCAGGGGCGTCGTTAATACAGATGACGTCATTCAAAATGTCAAAACTGCTTATGCCCTGTACGAGATGGAGACACCATTAATGAACAGCAGAAAATATACAGAAAATGTGCCAGCATCAACAAGATAAGCTTTCGACATTGAAAGAGAAAAGAAAAGAAATTGTAAAAGAAATCAAGAAGACAAGAATAAAGATCAATAACCATCTCGACAAATTACAGGAAAATTTAATGAAACAACTCTATGCAGTCGAAGAAAAAGAAAACTCGAAAATTTGTCAGCTGTTGTTATCATTGTAAAAAAAGTGAAATAGCCGCATGTCAAATAAACATTGGAAACATCAAACAATACGCGACGGACATTCAGGCGTTTTACCCTGTTAGCGATCAACTCGGTCGCGCTGCTTTTGAAGTTTATAATTTTATATGAGTTTTTTTTTTTGCTTTTTTGTTTTTACCTCGACTCGTTTGTTTTAATATGGTAATTTTTATAAAATTCCGGTTACAAAACTTTGAATTGTTCGAAAAACTAAGGATTTTCTTATCCCAGGAATAGATTACCTTAGCCGTATTACGCACAACTTTTTAGAATTTTGGGTCTTCAATGCTTTCAACTTTGTACTTCTTTGTCTTTATAACTATTTTGATCTGAGCGTCACTGATGAGTATTCGAATCGCGCGTCTGGCGTATAAAATTATAATCCTGGTACCTTTGATAACTATATTAAAAGATTTTAACATCGGTATACTCATTTTTTTTTTAAATTTTATATATTTGACTCTGTATGACAAGTTTTTGCTCCCTATGGTCCTATAGCTCCAAGGTATCTTTACATCCACGAATTTCGAATGTTTAGGCACTATCTTACCTGATCTTACCTGGTGAAATAAATACAAATAAGCGCTTCTGATGCACGAAATTTATAAAGTTTTTTATTTTTCATTTTCGATTTACATGTTCAGAAATACTATAGAAAACCACTGTTACCCAAAACGTTATTTACACAGTTTTTTTAGTTGATCTACTCACTGGCCAAAAATAATTTCACTAGGTAACGCTTGTACTCTGTTAATGTATAGCCTACAGTTTCTGTTAGCCAATTATTGCTAAATAACGTAAAAAAATAAATAAACACCATCATAATTTCACAGAAAAATTAAGTCTTTATATACAATTCATTTGATAATTCGACTTAATGAATTTCATTTTTTTGATAAGATGCGTTTCATCTGTAAATGTTATCACATATAAATAAAAAAATCTTTTCAATAGTTATCACATATAAGCAAAACTTTGGCACATAATAATCGGATTTTATCACATATAAATAGTTAGCACATCAACATATATAGTTACCACGTATAAATAGATAGTTAGTACATATAAATAGATAGTTAGCACATATGAATAGAAAAGCACATATAAATAGATAGTTAACACGTATAAATAGATAGTTAACACATATGAATAGGTAGTTATCACATATGAATAGGTAGTTATCACTTACAAATAGATAGTTATCACATATAAATACATAGTTATCTCAGAAATAGATAGTTAGCACTTACAAATAGATAGTTATCACATACAAATAGATAGTTAGCACTTATAAATAAAAAGTAATCGCATATTGATAAAAAGTTATCACATATGAATAAATAGTTATCATATTTGAAGAAAAAAAAATAGTAATCACATATTTAAGAAATATCATAACGATTTAGCATTTGTATATGCCTCCATCTATAAAAATCCTCAAATATCGTGTTATCAAAATATCTATTAGCGTGTGAGTCGTCAAGAAAACTTTCAGAATTTATACAGCCTCACATATAAGGTCAAAAAGGGCATTAACAGCAAAATTATCAGGTAGAGGTAAAATTCTTGGAGGTAGTGGTTGTATTTTTGAGGTATTTGTAGAAATCTTTGAGGTAGGATTTATGATCAATCTTTGGGTTATAGCTACTGAAAAAGAACCAACTATTTTGTTGCACGTGATAATGCCCGTTAGTCTCGGTCTAAGGTCTTATATAGTATCGGGTGTGAACAGAATGCTCGGCCAGTTCGTTCTATGGTCGAAACTGAAATCAGTCAGCGCATAAGTTATAATTGTTGGTTCTTTATCTGTAGACCTTTGTGCATTAACCGACTTAATAAAGTCTATTCCTTTCTTTTCCAGAACAAATTTACATGTAGGTGACAAAAGAGCATGTGTATCCCAGGGACTTGTGTTTGCATTGTTGATGATGATACAAAGCCCACAGCTCATACATTCGATCACGTGTTCAAACCCGTTGCGATAAAAACCGGCATCAGCAAACTTCTGAAAATCTTCATCTCCATCATCTTCCGTGGACAGGTCTGAATTATCAAACTTCTTATGGTGTACTCGATACGGCGGAAATCTCTCTGGAGCTAATGTTTGTTGCACATAGGGACATAACGGCATGTAACTTGCATGGTATAACATTGGTTCAAGGTCCATAGCTGACAAAGGGATATGCCATCCACATTGAAAACACTGCATGCGGTCAGGTTCAGCTATGCATACAAATCCTGCCAGGGCAATCGTCTCTCTTCTACTATGGTCCTCTATGTTCTTTAAAGTTTCTCTTCTCTTGTCTATATCTTCAAACTCAGGCAGAAATGGAACTTGCATTTTACTTGCTGCTTTGTTTAACAGTGCATAAACGACACTACCAAACATATCATTGATGTAGTAGGCATGTGACGGCTTGTATTCCCCACTCACTGAACAAGACACAGACCACAAATTACTTTTAGAATGGGGGTTATACGCATCCATAACACATTTCATCAACTCCAGTAAACCTTTACTCATCTCACTATCACCAAACTTTTCCTCCTCAGTTTCGAGGAAATCATCGGTAAATCCTAAACTAATTGTAGTGTTCAGATCACATAGAAATCCACAGTCTTCGCAAGCTTGTGGAATATTCAATTTAGTATGTTCATTAATATGTTTATAGAATTCAGGCAGATCAATGAGAAAGTTCTTATTCCTGGCTGTTATCAACACTCCATACAGGTCCATGTCCATTTGTTGGAGGAGAAGGCCCTTCGATGAAACAAAATTAGATGCTCCGGTATTCGCATGTAAGATGGAATAACTTGGTATTATTGTCAATAGTTCAGTTTTTAGATTAGAAACCCAATTCGTGTTAAATCTTATAATTGATGTGTCCCTAAGACAAAATAAACCGTTGACGGATGAAACTTTGCCATCTGTAATCAGTGTGATGATTTTTCGCCTTATACTTGGTTCCGTGCAGGCGGACTTTATCATATGGCTGCTTTTTTTGTTTACAGATAAACTTTTAGAAAATATAATCAGTACTTTTCTGGACTTTGCGACGAGACTAAATGCAGTATCGAAAGTGTTCGTGCCTGGCATGCCATTTTCTTGTAAAGAACTAAAGGAAATATGCTCTGATTCTAAGACCGGAAGTATATCATCCCGAGCTTGTTCATCACTGTCGTCATAAAACACAAATAATTGATAATGTTCTGATCTCTGTACGGGACTTGCGTCCATGCTTTATCACGTGCATTCCAATCAGCTACATGTGTTCAATCCATGATTGGAATCTTTAAACAAAAAACATAGAAAAAAAGTTAAGAGAAAAATTTAAAATTAAATATTTGCGTCTTCGATATATACATGATTCTTGTTTTAGTTGTTATTGGCTTTGAACTACTAGTAGCTGTCAGTAACGAAGAACACTCTCAGATCAGTACTTGATGTCTGTTTTATTTTTGTGATGTATAAGTACCGGTCCACGTCCACGCTGTGGTTTTGTTAGATGCTGATCTATTTGTATTCATCTAATGAGTTATGCCTTTTTCAACTTTTTGTTACAGTTTGTACTCATGTTGTATTGTTACATCACTATTCCAGATTAGGAGAGAGGTAAGGGCGACCGCAAACATATTTGACGCTATCCCATGTTGTACTCTACTAAGTCAGGAGCATATAATTAAGTGGTTGTCGTTTGTTGCTGTACATTATATTTCCCCCATTGTTTTGTATACATAAATCAGGCTGCTTGTTTTCTTGTTTGAATTGTTTTACATTTGTCATTTCGGGGCCTTTAATAGCTAACTATGCGGTATGAGTTTTGCTCATTGTTGAAGGTCGTACCTTGATCTATAATTGTTATAAACTTCTATGTCATTTGGTCCCTGGCGGAGAGTTGGAGTTGTCTCATTGGCAATAAAAACTTGCTAAAATCCTTTCTTTATTATATAGTAATGTATCTGTTCGAAGTAATAACATCTTTTGAATCAGTTATTATTTTCGTTTGTTCTGTGGCAGATCTCTGATGGCCTAATAATTCACCAGAGTTCATGAAAAGTGGTGGTCCGAAGGTTTTGACCACCAAAATGTTCAATGGACTGACACAATTTTTGTATTTCTCAAAATGAATAATAGTATGATCGAGAAGACAATCAGATAGTGTCTATATCTGTGGAGTAAGATGCAAACATTTGTTTCGGGATGGGTTTCCTTTCAACGTGGAATAATAGATATAGGAAGATGTGATGTGAATGCCAATGAGACATCTCTCCATCCAAATAACAATTTATAAAAGTAAACCATTATAGGTCAATGTAAGGCCTTCAACACGGAGCCTTGGCTCACACCGAACAAAAAGCTATAAAGGGCCCCAAAACAAACTACTAGTGTAAAACCATTCAAAGGGGAAAACCAACGGTCTACACTTCTTTGAGATGAACAATAAGTTTTAACTTATGATAACGGATGTGGTCCGAGAATGATAAAAATGTACAAGAAATGCATTTGATGACGTAAATTGGTCTTTCATTTTTGGTTGAGACTTAAAACGACACTTTACTCAGTATAACCATATTTACATGTTGCAAGAACAAAGGAGACTATGTTATTAAAAAATTGCTTGAATTATAACTTATAATTTCATGAAATACACCATTACATGTACCGTTGCAACGTGGTTTTCGTGTACTAAAAATTCTCATTTCTAATTATAGAAAAATAAATACCCTTTTTATTTCTCTATCATTAACAATCTTGAATTGAGAGGGAAGTAAAAGTTTGGATAAAAAGTATTTCAACAAAATCAAAAATGATTTTATATAAATAACTATCTTACCGTTTCATGCCACAAAGTGTGAGGACAAAGCCATTTTGTTTCTTTCAATGAGCATGCCCAATGTATCAATAGAATTACTCTTGCATTAAATACTGTATGATATATTTATAAACTTAATTTTTCCAATCAATAAAAGATAAGTAAATATTAATATTGTGTCTTATTCTGACGAACGGATTTATACAGTTTAAATCACGGACATGTATCTGGTGTGGTTGGATCTAAAAAAGAAATCATCTACATACTAAGTGGTTTCTTAGAGCCATTTATCACACCGTGAGAAAGAGACGGCTGATCAAACATATTTAATAACATTATAGTATACCACAAACTTGATTCAACTAAATAACATGTGTCTATAAGAGCGAGACATAAATGTGTAGCATTAATGATTATACATAACTTGTATTTAGTTACCTGTTGGGTAATTTTAAAATTTCCCATTTTTTTGTCCAAATTCAGTCACCCATGCATAATACGACTGATGACTCGACATATACAGACTTTTAAAACAGTATATAATATAGTTTGCTTTAGTGTGTTTATGGAATGTTTATTTTTGTAAATGGGTAAGTCATTTATATACATTGCTACTTACTTTATTTTCAAATGTTCTTACATTGGTTTATCATACATTTACGATAGATCATAACATAGTGTGTCCTGTGGGTTTTGATACATAATTCACATAGTTTTTTCACTGACACCCCACCCCCCTCTTAACTTAATTTGGGAAGAATTGACTTACCAATAGGGATATATGTAAAAATTGATTTTAGATATACAAAACTTGTTGAATTTTAACCCCCCCCCCCCGACCCCAAACTATTTGATTTAAGTTTTTTTTATCCTACATCGATCTTTTGATGTCGTCCCTAAAGAACAAAATCAATTTATTTGTACATCCTCCTTTTCTTTCATCGATATTAAACTCATATAGATAAGAAATAAGGAAAGTGGATAAGTTGGTAAACCAGACACAGGTCTTGTGACACGTTGTTTGTTTTTTTCTTTAGCGTATTGCTACTTTTTTTTAACAAGGAAACACACGACTGTAGTTAGTTGCGCCTCTTTAACATGTTCCTTAATTAAGGCGAAAATACTAAAGATAATAAAACCTTGGAAAAGTATCTAACAATATTATTTTTCCTAACTGAACTCATCAGTTGAAAGAGAACTAACAATGAACAAGCAAAACACGACAAACGTCAAAAATGCAGTATACAAAAAAGGGCACAAGACATTTGGGCTATACCATATGCATGACGACGATATCATTTGGGCTACACTATAAGCGTGACCACGGTATCACTTGGACTAAACCATAATTGTGACCAGTGTATCATGTGGGCTAAACCATAAGCGTGACCATGGTATCACTTGGGCTAAACCATAATAGTGACCATTGTAACCATAAGCGTAACCACGATATCATTTTGGCCTAAACCATAAACGTCACCACGATAGCATGTGGGCAAAATCATAAGCGTCATCAGGGATCATTTGGTCTTAAACCATAAACTTGACCAGGGTATCACTTGGGCTAAACCATAAGTATACCGATTTTTCTTTTCTTTAAAAGCTTAACTTGTCATTATAATTTATATTCATCACAGTACTGCCAACGAAGTGAAAAAAATATATATAAAAATAAAATAAATGAATGATTCGGATAAGATGGTTCAATTTCGAACCGGTTTAGTGTTAAACCACAAAGAAGGGCTAGAATAAAATTCATAAATGTTAACATCGAACTAATAGGAGATGAGCATATTTAGCGATATTAGTCAAAATAATCAGACAAGAAAGGTCGCGTACGTTTCTATATGCATGGTTAGGGGTAGATAATTTATGTATTAGAACGTTTGAACCCCATGGCTGTCAAGAGATCATTTTCTATTTTACTTCGATAGGACTATGCCCATATATATACGACTGAAAAGTTATGTTATAAAGTCACTATTTATTCAGGACTTTGATCAAGTTTGAAGTTCAATTATATATGCAACCGTACGGACTTTAACAATTAGAAAAACCAATACCTTATTATATTTGGCTATAAAAGGCTATAGATTTTGAGAGAAACCTTTTACAAAAGACAAATAAATAAAATCAAATTGCATTAAGTAATATCACTCAGGCAAATGTCTACATTCTCGAGCAGCGGTTCATTAGTAATTTTACAAATCAGTACTTGTATGTTAACATAAATATTGACCTATAGAAAGCAAGAGTACTTTTGTAGTTTGTTTCATATCATGATATTGTATTAAGTCACTTCCTCGTTATGGGATGGGACTTGTCTGCATACACCATATATGAAGCTCCATAAAGGGAGGGGATGTCCCTCCTTAATCTACAGAGTTTAATCGTTTGTATCTCAACCAATTACCCCTTTAATGTAATTGTGGTTCTGTAAATAAATGCTGATGTTGTATTTCATATATATGACTAGAAAAAAAGATAAAGTTTTCTTATGCATCTGACAGCAGCTTGGGCAATTTTCCTCACAAATGTGTAATGAAATAGTTGGGTGGTATTAAAAAATTCTTAATACACTCTATAACTATAAACACAATTTCACCAAAGTTGTGATATCATATTGATAAAAAAACACCGGACATCCACTAAAAAAAAACTATTTGTACAGAAAAACAAGTATATCTTTTCTTCAGATGCAGAACCTCAACTTTATAATTTGAACTAAAACCAATACTAATCATGACCAAGAAAAAGAAACAAAACAATGATCCAATGAAAGGACAGGTAAACAAAGGAATGGACACGTCAAGTGTGTTCACGATCGAATCGAGTGCGTCCAATTGGCGCGAGTCAAGGGAAACACTCACAACAGATACACACACGCCAGTTCAAATGTCTCGAAGAAATTCTTTTTCGTCCGCAATGGAGAGTGGAAGTATATTTTCTGGCAGTATTGGTTCCGTGCCATCAAAGGCGAGTGCAGCATTATCTACGGACGCATTGTTATTGAAGCAGAAAACAGAAGATATTGAAGGACAATCGACTGAACGTGAATCGTGGGATAATAAAGTACAATATCTCTTAGCCGTCGTCGGGTTCGCTGTAGGACTTGGAAATGTCTGGAGATTTCCCTACCTAGCACAGAAAAACGGAGGAGGTAAGTCAGGCTACACGAATTGTCTGTTAGGAATGGTATAATCTATGTGTGGTGGCATGAGATACAAGTTCCTTTATTATAATTGTTCAAATGTAATTTTATTTCTATGAATAGTCAGAGATTCCATAAAGAACTATTACAATATAAGTTTATAAACGGGTTAATAATATAATTCCATTGATTCAGATAATTTTCTGTTTATATAAGAAAACAGATATGGTATGCTTACCTATCTGAAAACTCTTCACTCGATCAGTCAATGCCATAGAAATTAACGACAATGAGCAAAACCATTGCCACAAGACTGGAACAACAAACTTTGATAGTGGTACTATTCCTCCCTCTTGGAGATCATAATCATTTCCATGATAGTCCTTTGGCCTCTGGATCATTATTTTCTCTTTCTCTTTGTTTTCTCATATGTGTATTTTGTTTTTTCTGTTTTTAATTGACCCTGTTACATCAATGCAAATTAAAACAACATTAAACTTAGCATAAAACGTTTCAAAAAGGAATAAAATGCGAAGTCATATATTATATGACTAATTTGATGGGTGTGTATAACCTGTAAAATATATGCTTATTATCTTCTGAGAGAAGTTACAAAGAAGGCGATATCACATAATGGTTTATAATAACCAGTTTTGGCAACCACTTTGCAATGCTCTTTACAATGCTCATCATTTGAAAGGAAAATATATGACAAAGCAAATGTTTAGAGACCCCAAAAAGTATTATAAATCTTTCAAATAATACCCTTCATGTGTTCAACAGCAAGTTTGCAGTATCATTTATATCTAATTTACTTATTGGTTGTGTTCAGTGATTTTATACAACACTGTCAAACTCACTTTGAAATTTTTCAATAACTTTTAAAATGAGCACACAGAAGAAAATACCAGTGTCATATTATGGTGAACTCTATGTCATAGAAGACATAGTTATGAAATATATGCCACTGAACCATCAACAATTTTACAGTTCACCATTTCTGTTTATTTTTTAGAAAGTTTACAATTTTGAAAATTTTTAGTGATATTCATGCTTTCCAAGTTTAAAAAATGTAAGGTAATTTCAGACTTATACCTTTTAATTACAGGTGCTTTTCTTATTCCATATGTCATAATGTTGGCAATCGAGGGCATTCCTTTGTTTTACCTTGAACTTGCAGTAGGTCAAAGGTTACGGAAAGGAGCCATAGGAGCATGGAATGAAGTTAGTCCCTTTTTAGGCGGGATTGGAATAGCTTGCTGTTTTGTCTCGTTTTGGGTAGCGTTATACTATAACACTATTATTGCCTGGTGTCTGTATTATTTAGTGCTGAGTTTCCGAGCTACCTTACCATGGGCAGCATGTCCAGATCCGGTACCAAAGGAGTGCAATGTAAGTATGGTATAGGTATACAATATTGTTAGAGGCCAGCTGAAGCTTGCATCCGGGTGCGTGATTTTCTAGCTGCGTTGGCGACCCATCGGTGGCCTTGAACTTTTTTCTTCTCTTCTGTCGGGTTGTTGTCTCCTTGACACATTCCCCGTTCCCGTATACTCTATTAAATGCATCATTTTCTTTTCGTTCCTGACTACAACTAGATTGACCTTACCCTGAGTGTACGACGGTGCTCCAGTGGCGGATCAAGGAAAAAAAGGGGGGTCCGAGTGTACGACGTGGTGCTCATAAAAATACCAACAAACTGACAGAGCCTATCTGCTGATATGACAAACTCATCTAGAGGTGTTTGTTTTATGCTTCATACAAAACAATGTTTTGTTTAGAGCCATATTTACTCAATCTTAAAGTGGCAGATCGATACATCTACAGTAAATTTAGATGTTCAAACATCAAAATCCCTGTCGAAGTTGGTCGGTGGAAAAATACACCAAGAGAAAATCGTATATGCTGTCACTGCGATTCAAATACCATTGGTGACGAATATCATTATTTTTTTGTATGTTCCAATAAACAAATTATGTCTTTAAGAGAAAGGTATATACCTACATATTACATAAAAAATCCTTCCCAATTGAAATTTATTGGTCTATTATCACACTGTAACGTGCCAGTGCTAACAAAAGTGTGCATGTTTCTAAGACATATTGAAAAAAATATTTTCATAATTCATAGCATGTTACTATAATTTCTAACCACGTTGCAATTAAGAATTTTGCAAACAAATCAACCAAATATATTTCAGTTTTATTGTATGATATCAATTATTAATCTATTGTGTGACTTTCTTGTAAATGTATAAGTATGTATGTAATTTTTAATGTATAATTTTTATCCTCTTGTAGCACCATACGTGTGCCTAAGTTGTAATAAATTGTCTTGTCTTATCTTATTATTTTCTATTAATGAAATTTGACAAATTTATGTTGACCCTATAATTTCCGTTTTATAGATGAGCAGTCCGACAACTTATTTCTGGTACAGAAAGACTTTAGATATTTCGTCATCTGTAGAGGAAACTGGAAACCTGAACTGGTGGATATTGGTTTCGTTGTTCGTAGCTTGGCTTATTGTGTTCATGTGCATGATTAAAGGGATTGCATCTTCCGGTAAAGTAAGTTATTACAGAAAGACTGGACGATCATTTTAACTAATCAAATAGATATAGGAAGATGAGGTATGAGTGATAATGAGACAACTCTCCATCCAAGTCACAATTTATAATGGCAAACCATCATTAATCAAGGTACGGTCTTCAACACGAAGCCTTGGCGCACATGATACATCGAACAACACGGTATAAAGGGCGCTATAAAGGGCCCCGACAATTACTAGTGCAAAACCTTTCAAACGGGAAAACCAACGGTCCTATCTGTATAAAAAAGACCATTCCTCTTCAGTATTTTCCATATGATGTTTTTTTTTTAAATTGTAAACCTTTTCGAAAATTTCTTTCGTTTAATTGCTTAATTATTTTGGAAGTCTTATTTTACAAAGTAACTACCTTTGTTTTACTTTCAATGTTTCTTTTAATAGCCTAAAATGCATCAATCATGCATAATCCATCTCTAGCTAAGGGGGTAAATTGAAGTTCACACGAATACGGAATTAATGGGGTCAAATTATTCACTTACAAGTGAATAATTCATCATCGATGTTTCTTAGCTGTTTCTTAGCTTATTTTGACAAAATTGAACTATACTGGCTGCAATAAGCGAATTATTATCAATATTCCACTTTCATTAATAGACGAAAAAAAAATATGTATCTCGTAGCTAGTGTCCCTTTAACTCAGCTTTACTATTTCATAGGTTGTGTATGTCACTGCAACATTTCCATATTTGGTGTTGATCATTTTCTTCTTCCGTGGAGTAACTTTAGAAGGATTTCAGCATGGCCTAGAATATTTCTTCGTACCGGATGTAAGTATTTACATAGATAAGTAAGTAAGTAAGTAAGTAATAAGTAAGTAATGACCTTATATAAGAGGGTGACTCAATTAGCAAACACTAATCAACCGTCAGATATTGCTGTACAGACGAAAGCATTACTTTAATTGTACTAGTATGTGTTTTGATTTACTATGCGTTTGTTCTTCTTGTTACAAACAAAGGGACGGCATTTAACATTCTATGTTCATACGTAATAAGTTGAATGTTAATATTCCGTCTACACTCTGATTAGAACAAATGTTAATATGATTGTTATGCCCCACCTACGATAGTAGAGGGGCATTATGTTTTCTAGTCTGTACGTCCGTTCGTCTGTCCGTCCGTCTGTCTGTCTGTCTGTGCGTCCGTTCTGCTTCAGGTTAAAGTTTTTGGTCAAGGTAGTTTTTGATGAAGTTGAAGTTCAATCAACTTTAAACTTTGTACACATGTTACCCATGATATGATATTTTCTAATTTTAATGCCAAATTAAAGATTTGACCCCAATTTCACGGTCCACTGAACATAGAAAATGATAGTGAAAAGTTCAGGTTAAAGTTTTTGGTCAAGGTAGTTTTTGATGAAGTTGAAGTCGACTCAAAAATGAATCAACTTGAAACTTAGTACACATGTTCCCCATGATATAATCTTTCTAATTTAAATGACAAATTAAAGTTTTGACCCCAATTTCACGGTCCACTGAACATGGAAAATGAGTGGGCATCGGTGTACTATGGACACATTCTTGTTTTTACTTCAAACAAGGTAATAAAAATACAATACAGTTCTTATATTTATATTCAAAATTTATTTTTGTGAACTTGATCAAATCAAATATTTTATTGGATGAAGGACATATAACCTTTGTAATTTTGCGTCATTTATCTGTACAACATATATACAACATGACAAATACAGACGTTAAATTGTTACATAAAACATGTTAACCGTGATAGATAAAACAAATCCGTTCAGTATATTGTTGTACATACATGTATGTCTATTGTTTTTATGCCCCACCTACGATAGTAGAGGGGCATTATGTTTTCTGGTCTGTGCGTCCGTTCGTTCGTTCGTCCGTCCGTCTGTTCGTTCGTTCGTTCGTCTGTTCGTTCATCCGTCTGTCCCGCTTCAGGTTAAAGTTTTTGGTCAAGGTAGTTTTTGATGAAGTTGAAGTCCAATCAACTTGAAACTTAGTACACATGTTCCTTATGATATGATCTTTCTAATTTTAAAGCCAAATTAAACTTTTGACCCCAATTTCACGGTCCACTGAACATAGAAAATGAAAGTGCATGTTTCAGGTTAAAGTTTTTGGTCAAGGTAGTTTTTGATGAAGTTGAAGTCCAATCAACTTAAAACTTAGTACAAATGTTCCCTATGATATTATCTTTCTAATTTTAATGCCTAATTATATTTTTTATCCAATTTCACGGTCCATTGAACATGGAAAATGATAGTGGGAGTGGGGCATCCGTGTACTTTGGACACATTCTTGTTAATGGTATATGTCGCCTCTCTTTAGGAACTTTATACATTATGTACGAATTCCCCAAAAGGTGTAAATCTTTCAATTGGAGACCATTTTAAAATGCGTAGAGGCAACAATATATTTTACTTTAAAGAGGACGATAATATTATGATTGTGAGCAACTATAATTTAATGTGGCCCTTTTTCCTTCATTCGTCTATGGTTTCACCACTCAACTACCCCTTTAATATTCTAAAATACGCCACGGAATAATGTTCATTTAAAAACATTAAATAACCATTATGCTGAGTATCTGTTCAAATACGTACGCATCAGAACTTTCTACGTTTTAGAAACAATTTTACATACATCATTTTCCTCATTTATTGCAGTTTTCTAGATTAGCAGATCCACAAGTATGGTTAGAAGCAGCAACACAAATCTTCTTCTCATTAGGATTAGCCTTTGGTGGGCTGATCGCTTTCTCCTCCTATATGCCAGTCAGAAACAACTGTTATGTTGACGCCATCTTGGTTTCAGTTATTAACTGTGGAACCTCCGTGTTTGCTGGAATTGTCATATTTTCTATATTAGGTAGTAATTACCCAAATTAAATGCATAGCATATGTTTTTCCTGGAATGGTCATTTATTTTAATGTAATGTGGTTATTAACTGCAGAGCATCTGTTTTCGTCATAGATTTTATATCAAGTAGTTTTAATAAACAACACTGCGTGATTCGTAAAAATATAGGTAATTAAAAAAATTGTTAGGAAGGACATTGATTATCAAAACCAAACTTTTGGAGGAAATTATTATGCTTCGTTTAGAAAGGAGTGGGGTTTACTAGTTTACCCTCGTCAGTCTTTCCACAGCATTCTGACAGCGGCCGTTTCTATGCAATGTACGTATCATTTAAGAGAAAAAGAAAATAATGATTGACGGGAGTCAGAATTATGTGCCGAAGTAGGTTGGCACACTTCATGCAGACTGTAACATTGTGGGGATCATACTCATAATCAACTACGGAATTATGTTCTCGTCTTGAAAAAAACACCCCACATAACTTGCCACTGGACGTCTTACGGCAACACTGTATCATCATCAACTAGTTTATCTAAGTTAATGTGCACCTCGATGCAATGTTTTACCCAAAAATTAAAAAAAAAAAACCGATATGTAGCAATGAAAGTCTTTTTGATAGTATGGGGAAATAAAAAAAAGTTTTGGATCTGTTTTTTTAAAATATAGAATATGTTCCTTTATATTAAAAATTAAGTGGGATTTGACACTTTGAGATTTCTAATCTGCTCATATAGGAGAAATTGGCCCTTCTCCTTTATCATTATATTATTGTTTGTTATAGGTTTTAAGGCTAACAACTCCTACAACGATTGCTTAGCAACAAAGAATAGCCAGCTGATAAGCCTGTTTAACACAACAGACCTGACAGTACCAAAAGCTGGAACACAAACAACATTTACCCAGTTCGAACCATCTATTCAACGATGGATACAAAGACAAGGGATAATGCCTGAACTTCCAGTCTGTGATTTGCAAGCAGAGCTTCAAAAGGTAAAACTAACTATTTTGTGTTTAGACGTCAGCTGAACACTGCACTCGGCGGCGATATTTTCTCGCTGTGTTTAAGACCCATTGGTGGCCTTTGGCTGTTTTCTGCACTTTAGTCGGGTTGTTGTCTCTTTAACATATTCCCCATTTCCATTTTCAATTTTGTTGCTTCTCCTTTCTCTGTATGTAAATAGGCATTTCTCATAGTTTTGGTTAACAGTTATGTTTACAGCTATAACGGCGATATCTAACACACATGTTAATTATTATTATTATAAAGAAAAACATAGAACAATGCATTTAATTATAGAAACAAATACAAGCGAGGACTGCATGTAGAAAATCTTTATTTTTCTTTTCACTTTTAAGATGTTAGATGCTATGACGTTTCAGGAATTGTGTATATAATTTACAGCATGGTATGAAATACAAAATGTATTTTGCTAAGTTGTCTTTAACATTCCCGCATTTTTTTTATAAACCTGTGTATATTATCTTTTCAGTCGGGTTCAGGAACAGGACTTGCCTTTATTGCATTTACAGAAGCCATAAACCAATTCCCAGCAGCACCATTCTGGTCGATCTTGTTCTTCCTGATGTTACTGACACTTGGGTTAGACAGTATGTTCGGTACACTAGAGGGCGTGGTGACCTCTATAATGGACATGAACCTCATAACTAACTTGAGAAAAGATGTATTAGCAGGTAATTAGATTTGCCGTTTAGAATCACGACAAGTATTACTAGATCTCCATGTAATTTATTGTTAACTTACAGCATTATCATTGGAGATGTTAAAACAAACAAGACTGAATATTAAACGTGTCATAATACTAATTGCACAAAATAGTTTTATTGACAAGGTTTCTAAAACAATTAATACAATTCGGAATTTATTCGATTTATTCAACTCTTTAAAATTCGTATTTTGTTTGGCCTTCTAACAGTGCTGATTCGATTGAATACATTATATTTCAGATCTACTATGTGCTGTTTCCCTAAACTATAATAATTGTTATTTAGTGAACAACTATTTCGTGTGTTATATTTCAGATCTACTATGTGCTGTTTCCTTACTATTGTTATTTAGTGAACAACTATTTCGTGTTTTTATTTCGTGTGTTATATTTCAGGTGTACTATGTGCTGTTTCCCTTCTGATGTCCTTTGGTTTTGCCACACAGAATGGACCATACATTTTTGTTCTTTTTGATGAATTTAGTGGCAATATTCCATTATTAGTTATTGCATTTTTCGAAGTCATTGGAATAAGTTACTTTTATGGACTTAAACGGTATGGTATGATTTATTGCTTGAAGTGTCGAATCTGCATTTAGATTGATAAGGGTTGTCAATCACTAAATAGTAGAACTTGAAATTATACGACAACGGCCTATGATATGGCAAATGCCGTCGGAATTACAAGCATGCAGGTCATAATTTCGAGTTTCTGCACATTCTTTTGAACTAGGAAACTTCACAAGTCTTCATCAAACTTTGCTTTGTTATACCCCATATAATGATTTAATGATCTGGAGGTAAAAACTTAAGGTCAAAGGTTAAAATTTGTGTAAATGTTTGAACTATAATTTCGACTTTTATCTAACAAGATGCAACGATGCCCCATTACGTCAGTTTAACGATGCCCCATTACGTCAGTTTAACGATGCCCCATTACGTGAGTTTAACGATGCCCCATTACGTGAGTTTAACGATGCCCCATTACGTGAGTTTAACGATGCCCCATTTCGTCGGTTTAACGATGCTCCATTACGTGAGTTTAACGATGCCCCATTACGTGATTTTATCGATGCCCATTACGTCAGTTTAACGATGCCCCATTACGTCAGTTTAACGATTTTGGTGTCAACCTATGAAAAGTCAAGGTCACAGCAGTTATTTCATGTTATTTATAGACAGACATTTTGTTAAAAAATAAGTATTAATAGCCTGAAATAAATTCGAAATATTTGTGTGTTGGATAATATCTTTAAACCCTATGTCCAACTTTTACCAAACTTGCCTTGGTAAAACTTCATGAGATGGAGAATCATAAACTAGATCTTTACAGCTTCTTATTTTTTAAGCTATATTATATTGCAAAGTCATATAATGATATAGGAAGATAGAACGAAACACTGAAATGCAGACCCTGATAATTTTGTTTACCTGGTAATCATACCACATCTTCTTTTTATAATGATTCGTCTTTTTGAAAAAGATGAATCATGTATTCTTAATTCCTTCATAATTCTAACCGATTTCATTTTAGATTTGGAGATGATATATCTTTAATGATTGGATACAGACCAAATTATTACTGGTTGATTATGTGGAAATATGTATCACCTTTAGCAATCATCGTCATATTCTTAGCGAGTGTGATAAAAATGGCGGTTACCGGTACAACATACGATGCTTGGGATTCTACAACGGTAAGTGAATAAAGATTTAAATTACATTTGCTCACATTACCAGAAGGCCATTTTGGCCAGAGTATTTAAGTAGTCATCGACAAATTATCATTAGCCTAAAAACTGAGGTTCTGTTACTTTATACCCCACTCGAGGTAGGTGCATTTATCTATCTTATCTATGACTGTTATGTTTTCCTGCCAAAAGTCGGTTGAGGTTCTCTTTAAACACCACGGCTTTCTCAGCCAACAAATAAAGGCAACAGTAGTATGCCGCTGTTCGAAAGTCGTAAATAGATTAAAAGAAAACTAATCCGGGTTACAAACTAAAACCGAGGGAAACACATCAACCATAAGAGGAAAACATATAAATCTAAAACAAACTGACAACGCCATGGCTAACAATGAAAAAGACTAAATAAATTTACAAGTGGAGGCAATCCTTTTGGGTCAAATCAATTAAAGAATATACAATTATACATACATGTGAACCTCCCGATTGGCGTACAATAATTCCGTTTTCAGGTGTCTCAATATTTCATTGGTAGCATCAATATTGTTTAGCTTGTGATGAGGTCACGCACACGAGACATATCCACAGTTTTATCCTTTAAAATGAATATTAACTCGGAAGTGGACCAAGTGTTATTAACAATATTTTGAATAGTATTGATCTGACTTTGGGAGGGATTAATTCTTTTGCTTGGGGTACATGTTAATGACTTGAATAATATCAACAATTTAACTAGAACACGAGAATACAATTGAAAATGTTAAATTATTTACATAATTTAAAAAGTGTTTGCTATCATATTGTAATTCCAGGCAACAACGACAGCTTTATCATGGCCGGGAGGACATAAATTTGTTGCAGCATTTTTAATTCTTACTGCAGTTCTTTGGATACCAGGTGTAGCTTTAGTAAAGTATTTTCGGTTGATAAAATGGGAACCTGAGACACCCGCTTATTTTCCTGAAGAAGAACTGAAAATAGAAAAGGAACTTAAAATATATGAGCCTTCAGATATGGAAAGAAAATTCTTCTACTGGAGAGAGGTTTTGGATTGATGATAACTCCAAACGTAGTATCCTATTTAATAAGAAAATGTGATCTCATATTGCAGCATTTTAACAGTTCGAACTATATATTCAGAATCTTCATATTAAAAGAGACATTAATTTTAATGCAGTAATGCAATCAGGATTTTATACATAGATATATTTTTATATGAGTGAATAAGTACAGTGATAGTGCTGATGAAAGATTTTATACATGGAGTTTTATATATGTCTGTCAAGAACAGTGATGAAAAATTGTATAGTTTGAAGAAAAATAGACAATACATTTCATGTCAATCATGTAATCCGAGGCTTTTAGGATTCATGTAATTTATATTTTACTTGTAATATTTTGATTTTAGTGCAATAAAACTTATTTTTATTTTGTACAATTATTTGTTGTGATATTAAGATAAAAAAATAAATCAATGGATTGCATAAAACCACAAATATAAAAGAACCTTTATTATATAGCTGTAATTTTACCTCCATTGCGTATGAATAATCTAAAAAGTGTTGAAATACATTTAGGTTGTTCAAAAAAAAAATCATTAGAATTGAGAGGGAATCATTTGAATTTCACCATGTTTGTGACATTACTATATGTTTATAAAGCTTAAGAAACAATACACCTAATACCAACTAACGAATTGCATATACAATAAAAAGATAGACACTTTAGCTGCATAGGATAACAAGATTCTTGCTACACCGGCTGAAAAATTAATGGTTTAGATAAGAACGTGTCAGGGAGTCATTAGTGAATTTCAGTGCATCTTACTTGAATATCTTATCTTTGTAATAAGCAAACTGTTTCTTTTTGAAAACACTTTTTACTTTTAAAATGTTTTATATACAGTCTCCTCATAAAAAAATAATCAAAAAGATAATTTGAAGCTGTCGTACTATAATTATTTAAGTGTGAACTGTATTTTGTAAAATATATCACATACACGCGTTTCACATTTACAAGACATTTTAAGAACACGTCAATTTTAAGCTTTAGCCTCCTTTCATATTGTGAACATATAGATATAAAGTTGAGTCAGACCCTAATCTAAAGTGGACTAGCTCCTATAGAGACTGAAGGATTATACGTATGCAGAACAGAGCAGGAAAAAATAGTACTGAATTGACTTTCATACGTCAACATATCAATACCCTTTGGTCTATCAAACTTCAGATGGACTGTCATTCACGACGTTTCAATGGGCGAAAACTCCTCCAAATGTTCATAAAATGTTTGATTTGAACCTAGCGATTTGTGCGTTTTTGATGTTATATTTGTTATTCTCATAGGATCAATCCGTTTCTGTGTGTGTTACATTTTAATCCTGTGTCGTTGTTATCTTCTGATATTTAATGCGTTACATTTTAATGTTGTGTCGTTGTTATCTTCTGATATTTAATGCGTCTCCCTCAGTTTCAAGTTAGTTTGTTACCCCGATTTTGTTTTTTGTCCATGGCTCTTTGAGTTTTTAACAGCGGTATACTACTGTTGCCTTTATTTATTTCATTTATGATTTATTATGATTAACAAAATATGCCGTATGGTATCCCAAAGTAATAAATTTATATCGAATACTACCATTTGTATGTTGAAAAGCATTGTGTGTTATTTCTTTTTGACGATTTTTCAATATTACATGGGGAATGCTAGTATGCAGAATTAAAAAATAAAAAAAGTTTTGATAGAATTAATTTCCGAGAATGATAACTTAAAAAAAATATCAAGAGGTTCTTTTCTACATATAAAAAAGAATGGCTAACGTAGATACAAGTATCTGGTCTTAGGGAGGGATAAATCCTACTTTGTAAAGAATTAATCTGATTCTAAGAAAAAATTCTCTGATACTGATGTTATTGATTTCTTGATTGACAACATATTTGTTACGTTCGGATGACGTGCTTTTCAACAGACTGTCGGCATTCCAATGGGAACAAACTGTGCCCCTCTACTTGCCGACTTATTTCTTTATTGTTATGAGGCCCACATGCAGGAACTTCTTAGGAAGAAAAATAAGAAGATAGCAATATCCTTTAACTCTGCTTTCCGCTATATAGATGATGTTATTTCACTAAATGATTCAAAGTTTGGTGACTATGTGGTACGCATCTATCCCATCGAACTAGAGATAAAGGATACTACAGATACAATTAAGTCTGCCTCATATCTTGACTTACATCTAGAAATTGACAATGAGGGTCGGTTGAAAACAAAACTTTACGACAAAAGAGATGATTTCAGCTTTCCAATTGTGAACTTTCGATTTCTAAGTAGCAACATTCCAGCAGCACCTGCATACGGGGTATACATCTCCCAATTGATAAGAAATTCCCGTGCTTGCATTTCCTATCATAATTTTCTTGATAGAGGGTTGTTGCTGAAATCTTCCCTTCGTAAATTTTACGGACGCCATCACGAGTTGGTTGACCGTTATGGAATAACCATTTCACAAATGATATCGGATATGTTCCTTACGTCGTAACTACAATCCCCTTCCCTTTCATGAATGTGACCTACCTAATTAGACTATTTACCGGATTTGATATCACACAAGCAACACGACGGGAGCCACATGTGGAGCAGGATCTGCTTACCCTTCCGGAGCACCTGAGATCACGCATAGTTTTTGGTGGGGTTCGTGTTGTTTATTCTTTAGTTTTCTATGTTGTGTCATGTGTACTATTGTTTGTCTGTTTGTCTTTTTCATTTTTAGCCATGGCGTTGTCAGTTTATTTCAGATTAATGAGTTTGACTGTACCTTTGGTATCTTTCGTCCCTCTTTTATTAATACCACTACGCTTGTTAACAGTTTCGCAGTATTTATGAAGACACTCTTTCATTGCGGACATAATTTTTGTCAATGTTATAAACAATTATTTGGTCGAAAATATAGATGAAGCGGTAATGTATCGTTTTTTGAAGAAGACCATTTTAACAAATTGTATTAATTTATTCAACTTTGTTTGGCTTTCTAACTACTTTGATCTGAGCGTCTGACGTATCAAATTATAAGACCGGTACCTTTTATATAAATCATTTCAAGTGTATTGCCGTCTGAAAAAACACGATTTAATAAATCAAAATATGCATTGTGGATGACAGAAAAGGAACACAAGAAAACGTGTCAAAGATAAGTAGTAATTTCACCTTTTAAAATTTGATATATAATGAGTATGTTATTGACACCTTTTAAAATCAAAAGTAAATACAAGTTATGTTTGTAAAAATAGGTTATCAGCGAACACCAAACAACGATAATTGATATGTTAGAGACTAATGCTAAAAAAACGTATTTATACAGATCAACCTGACACATTTGGCAAACTTGTATTACCAAAGTTTCAAGTTCTTCCGAATACGGAACAAGTATAAAGTTTACAAATTCAGAAGAAATGCATCCATTGGTTGTATGCAGATTAAGTGAGACTTGAAACACAAATTTTACTGGCAATGCAGTCAAGTTTTCGTCATTTTTCATTTTTTGATGCTCTGTTTTACTAATTCTAATGACGTCATTTTTCATTTTTTGATGCTCTGTTTTACTAATTCTAATGACGTCATTTTTTCGTCATTTTTCAGTTTCAAATAGGACGTCACTTGGCGTAGAGGTTTAAACGTATTCGGATGTGTCTACTTTTGTGTTTCAAATGTCTGGTTATGTAAATGTATTTCAGTTGTTTCCTGTAATTAGTTAATACTTCAGCTTTATCATGCACATCTTTTGAATATTCATTTTATTAAATTTACTGTTTGCAAAAGTATAAATTACTCTAAATTATAGGGATTTTCTGGTAACTTAACGGAAAGCCCTTGCCGTTTTTGGCACAACCTTTTTGATCTTTTGGTCCTCGATGCTGTTCAACTTTGTACTCGTTTCGGCTTTCAAACTTTTGTATCTGTGCGTCACACATAGGTCTTGTGTGGACAAAATACACTTCTGGCGTATTAAAATTTTGAACTTGTTGCCTTTTGTTGGCTGTTGTTCGTGTGATTCTTTATCAATTGTGTTCTCCAATTTATTTATATTGTAGTCCTGTGTTGTCATTTTGATGTTATATTTCACATGGCCATAAAAGTGCGAGGTTTGGCATGCCACAAAACCAGGTTCAACCCACCATTTTTTCCTTTAAAAATGCCCTGTACCAAGTCAGGAATATGGTCATTGTTATATTATAGTTCGTTTCTGTGTGTATTACATTATAACGTTGTGTCGTTTGTTTTCTCTTATTTTTGAGTGTAAATTCACATTGCGATAAGACGTGTCACGGTACTTGTCTATCCCAAATTCATGTATTTGGTTTTGATGTTATATATATATATATGTTATATTTGTTATTCTCGTGGGATTTTGTCTATATGTGTTACATTTTAGTGTTATGTCGTTGTTCTCCTCTTATATTTAATGCGTTTCCCTCGGTTTTAGTTTGTTATCCCGATTTTGTTTTTTGTCCATGGATTTATGAGTTTTGAACAGCGGTATACTACTGTTGCCTTTATTTATATATGCATACTAAAGACCAGGAAGGTACGTTACACTATTTTAAGGACCGTGATAATTATCAATGTCAAATATTTTCCTCATTTATATCACGAAGGGTTTTGCTAATTGGCAACAGTTGCATACATCCTCAATGGAAATGTATATAAAGATGCCTGTGTTCTGTCAAATGATATTCCTTAAAAACCACAATGAAAGTTTTAGCTTTTGTATCGGTGATTGTATTTGACTTTGCTGTCGGTATTCCATTAAACATGTTTTATCCATATGATCATTCCACTGGTGACTCTCGGCTACCTATAATGGACGATGGTAGTTCTAGTGAAATTTACATAAGTACAGCATTTCCTTACTTCGGTCATCATCACAGATCACTTTTCGTAAGTTATTTTATAAGAGTGACCGACAACGTTTTGTAGGTATCCTGCCAGGTTTATTTTCGTAATTTTCGATTTAATGATTTTCATCTTCTTTATAGTTATCAAAGGTACCAGGATTTTAATTTAGTACGCGTTTCGGTTACATAAGACTCATCGGTGACGCTCAGACGCTCATATTAAAATATTATAAAGCAAAAGAAGTACTAAGTTGAAGAGCATTGAAAATAAAAAAATCCTGAAAGTTGTGCAAATACGGCTAAGGTTATCATTCTATGCCTAGGATAAGAAACTCACATTTGACGCTTTGGGGTTTCTATCCCTAGGTATGGATCACACTTTCCGACTTATTGAAAACGTTTTGATTATAAATAAAGGCAACAGTAGTATACCGCTGTTCAAAATTCATAAATCCATGGACAAAAAACAAAATCGGGGTAACAAACTAAAACCGAGGGAAACGCACCAAATATAAGAGGAGAACAACGACACAACACTAAAATGTAACACACACAGAAACGGTCCGAGCATCAGACAAAATCCGAGAATAACAAATATAACATCAAAACCAAATACATGAATTCGGGATAGACAAGTACCGTGACATGTCTCATCGCAATGTTAATTTACACTAAAAAATAAGAGAAAACAAACGACGCAACGTTAAAATGTAACACACACAGAAACGAACTATAATATAACAATGGCCATATTCCTGACTTGGTGCAGGACATTTTTAAAAGAAAAAAATGTGGGTTGAACCTGGTTTTGTGGTAGCCAAACCTCGCACTTTTATGGCCATGTGAAATATAACATCAAAATGACAACACAACATAATACGATTATAAATGCATTTCAACTTAAACGCATTTTACTTAGCTTTATAAGCCTGGTGTCTTTGAGGAGTTTAAAGTGACCGATTATGCAACGGTAAGTCATATTTGACAGTAAACATTTAAAGTACAAACTTTGAATAGATATAAGGGCGTTTAAGATTAAAGGCTGAGGTCACGTTTTAGACAACCAGAGATTAAGCACGACGCGTACTTTTTGAAAGCAGAATTACGGCCAATCAATAGACAATAGAAAAATATATGTATGACAGATAATACTAAAGGCTTTACGGATTAATTTATTGTGTATTTATATATCTAATATAATCATAAATATCCCCATTTCCTCGTATATTATTTATATACTTTAAACCATTATAGGTGAACTCCAATGGCGATTTAACTTTTCTGTCAGCTTTAAGTACATATTCCCCAGCTGCATTTCCATATCAACAAAATACAAAAATCATAGCAGCGTACTGGGGCGATGTTGATACCCATAATGGCGGCGATATTTGGTACAGGGAAACCCACGATCCTGTTTTACTTCGTCGGGCATCAACAGAAATACAATCCGTTTTTCCGGAACAGTCACAGTTTAACGCCAACTGGATATTCATATCAACTTGGAGCAACGTTGCATTCTATGGTGCAGACAAACGTGGAAAACACAAGGTAAGATTGAAAAAAATAATTTATGTTATTATTCTAAATAAACAATTAATTTTACAATGGAGATGCAGAGTTATACAGGTACTTTGAAATGTAGTATTTTCGCCTGATATTTATGAACAATTGTCTTGTTAAGTGAAGTAATAATTTTAATAGTAGAAGTGGAAATCTGGACAAGAGGTAAAACATTTTAATTTGTAAAAAAAGGTATTCCTGATAATAAAAGTTGCACTCGTTTTCACTTGACTCGTTCCGTTGATTAAATACGTTTGCTTTTTTTGGTCAGATTTTAGAGACTTCCACTTTTTGAATATGCCTTGGAGTTCGATTTTTTTTGTTAAATATTTTTAATTTCGTTTTATAATTTGTTGACAATAGAATTATATAATGGTATTAAAATGCTAAATAGACAAAGATAAATTTATATGCAATGTTCTTTGATTTGAAACGCAAAGGGAATCTAATAACAGTCAACCGACCCAAAAACCAAATAGATTAAGACAAATGAGAATTGGATTATGCACTACAAACATCTGATATTGAGTCTGAACCAGAAGATTTTTTTTTTGTGTGGTGCTTCTGCTCATTTTCGCCAGGAACTATGCAAACTTATCATTTAAAAAAAATAATATTGTAACATCAATAAGTTTGCTCTTCATAGACCGTCACATCTTTTTCAAAACTCATGATATATGAATGTACCAAGTCAAAAATATTATAGTTGTTGTCCATTCGTTTGATTTGTTTTGTCATTTTATTTTGCCATTTGATTAGGGACTTTCCATTTGAATTTTCCTCTGAGTTCAGTATTTTTGTGATTTTATATTTTTATGTAAGATCTTAGTTTCAAGTTTACACATTTACGAAGAAATAGCTTGCTTTTGTACTACCTCATTTATACTGACTGTAACTGTTATTTGCTATCAAACATTATATTATTATATTTTCAGCGATGTACATTCCAATGTGTTTTGGTGACTGATGGAATACATTCATTCGTTATGTTGAATTATTACAAGATGCAATGGACAACTGGTCGTTCAAATGGTGGAGACATTTCAACAGGGCTAGGAGGGACACCTGCTCAGGTACAAAAAATGAAATAGAGCCGATCAAACAAAAACTGTTATTAAAGGCATTCTTTGAAATTTTGTACAATCTCAAATTAAAAAATGGAAATAAATACAAGGAGTATGAATAGAATATTTAACAAAAGTAGTAAATCCGAAAAATAATGTCTAATAGAATAATTTGTGTTTAGCTTCCTCTAAGACAACTAACCATCATGTTCAAAATGAGACTCATTTAAAGTCCCCTTCTGGTCTTTAACGATCAGCAATGCCCATACTGCATAGAAAGCCACAAAGACCAAACATAAAAACTAATGGGGAAATTTATGATAAAACAAAAAACATGACAAACAAATACCAACGACATCCACTGTCATGTACTAAAACAGAAAGAAAGGAAATGATAGAATCAGTAATACCAGAATTAGATGATAGCTCTTATCATAATAAATCCTTTCACATATGAGTTAATTGAAAAGTACAAAATCATTTTTCATATTTTGATAGGTAGGTTTTGATGCTGGTGACGGCCAACATTATTATGCTGTACAAGGATCTAGAACATCTGATATTATAAATATTCCTCAGAAATCCAATATTGGAGTTGCAGGAAAGTTTATATTTCGTGTTGATTTGACTGCAGTAGAACAAGCTACAAGTAAGTTTGGAAAGATTTTAATTCAAAATTATTATCTATCTTCAATTGTATGATCATTCCTTCCCCTTATCTTTTAAATTTTTATTCTTTGTATCCGAAATCTATTTGATTCATTTATGATGTCTGTTGAGTTTCTTGTCTAGAAACAACCTCCAATAAAAATGAACTATAAATCAAAAAGTAAGTCATTGCTTACTATATAGTTTTTTTGTGTTGATTTTGTTTTATTGATATTGAGTATTCTTTTTGATAGCTTTTATATTTGATAGAGTGAAGTTGAATAGAGCATAACGTCCATTTTAGCTAAACAACCCAAAATGTTTTATGTAACTTTAGACCTATTTTCATAATTTCCACAATAAAGAGGAAAACAAAGAAAGATAAGACAGGGCAACTGAAATGATGACCCACCTAGATTTTATAAATAATCGAAAATATTTTGTCAGTATTTCACTTAGAGATCTTTTAAAGAATGTATTAATCCTATTTCATTTACAAAGTGATCAATGAATGTGATAACCAGATATGTCAGAATGATGGGACTTGTGAAGATTTAGATGGATTATCGAGATGGCGCTGTAACTGTCTGCCTGGGTTTACTGGTATACATTGTGAAACTGGTAAATATGAGAAACAAAAGATTGATCAACGCACCACATAATTTACAAAATTGTTAGAAGAGTTACTTTTGGCAAATAAAGCTTAAAGGCTAAACTGACTGCAATAGATAACACAATAAATGCACCCAAAGCCTTAATATGCTATATTGTCATATATAGAAGTAGACCTTTTGTTCCAAACTGATTTTTCGATACTATACATTGTAATTTCCCCAAAAGCAGAACTGATTCACTGCGAATAAGTCATCACTTGAGTAATATGACACTGATCTGACATTTTTGAAATAAAAATAATTTTAGCTTTGTTATTTAATTTGGTTAGAAGTACGTTGGGAGTCGAGGAAACATTATGATTTACAAAATATAAATGAAATCTGTAATAAATGATGGAATAAAATAAAAATGAGGAGACGATGTATAATTGACTATAAAGTTTTCTTGATTTCATAGATGTTTATTGCAGTATTTCTGAAACTCAATAATTGGATATTGAAATTTAAGTAAAATATCACGTATCAAGAAAAGTATATTCGGGTATATAAGCATATAAAGTATAATTTTCATTTATTCCTCTGAGACTACGAGACTCAATTTACGCTGCACTTTTTATTCCAGACATTAATGAATGTGCAAGCACGCCTTGTCAACATCATGGAAAATGTTTGGATTTGTTGAATGCGTACAGATGTCATTGCAGAAAAGGATTTGCTGGAAACAGTTGTCAGATAGGTTAGTAAATCATGCGTTGAAAATTGTCTTGTTTGTGCATTCATACACATGGATTATTATATCTTTTTATCATTCAAGTCCAGCATGCATTCATCTGTTCATAAAGTATACTGCAGATAATTATGTATCTCATATACGTATCAAATGGACTTACTTAAAAAACAAGTGTTTTAGGCTGGTTATTCAAATTCGTTTGATGTGTTTCATGCGTTTCAGCTTTTGATTTTGCCTTTTGATTAGGGACGTTTTGAATTTCCACGGAGTTCAGTATTATTGTGATTTTACTTTTCGCATATTTGATACTTAGAAATGACACAAACATTGACAAACTTATTTTTTGTGTTTTATCTTTTTTATGAGAATTCATTCATAGAGGTTCATTTTGCTTCGATTACGTGATTAAAGTTTGATAGAAATGATGAAATATTTTTGATATCCTTAAAAAATCAACTTCAATTTCCCCCTTATTTCGAATTCCTGAAAGAGGCACGAAAGATACCAAAGGGACAGTCAAACTCATAAATCTAAAACAAACTGACAACGCCATGGCTAAAAATGAAAAAGACAAACAAACAACAGCACACACGACACAACATAGAAAACTAAAGAATAAACAACACGAACCCCACCAAAAAACTAGGGGTTTTATGCAAGCACGGGAATATAGTATCAATTGGGAGATATATACCCCGTATGCAGGTGCTGCTGGAATGTTGCTACTTAGAAATGGAAAGTTCACAATTGGAAAGCTGAAATCATCTCTTTTGTCGTAAAGTTTTGTTTTCAACCGACCCTCATTGTCAATTTCTAGATGTAAGTCAAGATATTTGAATTCTCATTTGTTAGCATTCATTCTTAATACAAAATTTATAGACTCAAAATGTAAAGACAAAAAATACCACACTCTCTCTTATTAGGGACAAATAGTTATCAAAAGTACCAGGATTATACTTTATTTCGCCAGACGCGCGTTTCGTCTACATAAGACTCATCGGTGACGCTCAAATCGAAATATTTATAAAGCCAAACAAGTGCAAAGTTGAAGAGCATTGAGGATCAAAAATTCCCAAAAGTTGTGCCAAATACGGCTAAGATAATCTATGGCTGGAATAAGAAAATCCTTAGTTTTTTTCGAAAAATTCAAAGTTTTGTAACAGGAAATTTATAAAAATTACCACATGATTGATATTTATGTCAACACCGAAATGTTGACTACTGGGCTGGTGATACCCTCGGGGACGAAACGTCCACCAGCAGTGGCATCGAACCAGTGGTTTGAATAGTTATCAAAAGTACCAAGATTATAATTTATTACGCCAGACGCGCGTTTCGTCTACATAAGACGCATCAGTGACGAATCGAAATATTTAGTAAGCCAAACAAGTACAAAGTTGAAGAGCATTGAGGATAAAAAATTCCAAAAAGATGTGCCAAATACGGCTAAGGTAATCTATGCCTGGAATAAGGAAATCCTTAGTTTTTTTTCGAAAAAATCAAAGTTTTGTAAACAGGAAATTTATAAAAATGACCACATGATTGATATTCATGTCAACACCGAAATGTTGACCACTGGGCTGGTGATACCCTCGGGGACGAAACGTCCACCAGCAGGGGCATCAACCCAGTGGTTTAAATAGTCATCAAAAGTACCAGGATTATAATTTATTACGCCAGACGCGCGTTTCGACTATATAAGACTCATCGATGACGCTCAAATCGAAATATTTATAAGGCCAAACAAGTACAAAATTTAGGAGCATTGAGGATAAAAAATTCCAAAAAGTTGTGCCAAATACGGCTAAGGTAATCTATGCCTGGAATAAGAAAATCCTTAGTTTTTCGAAAAATTCAAAGTTTTGTAAACAGGTAATTTATAAAAATGACCACATGATTGATATTCATGTCAACACCGAAATGAAGACTACTGGGCTGGTGATACCCTCGGGGACGAAACGTAAATAATCGTTTTTGTATTCAATAAGTTAACATAAGAATCATGTTTTCTTCCTGAAATAATGCTCAAAACTATTTTGTACTTTGTATTTTCATTGTAGACATAAATGAATGTGGAAGCAATCCATGTATGCATGGAGCAATATGTAGAGATATGGAGAATTCTTACGTGTGCGACTGTCAATCTGGATATGTAGGAAATAACTGTCAAATAGGTAAAAAGTAAAAAGTAAAAAGACAATATCAATCAAAACCAATGAGTAAACAGAGACTCACAAAACACAGGACATTTGAATCAACAGTTACAAAAAATAATTAAGAAACAACACGAACTTCACTAAAAACCGGGAGTGAAATCGGGTGCTCCGGAAGGGTAAGCATACAGCATTCCAAGGAAAATTAAAAATGAAAAGTCCCTTATCAAATGGCAAAATCAAATCAAAACGAATCGAGAACCACTGTCATTTTCCTGACTTGGTACAGACATTTCCTTATGTAAAAAATGGCGAATTAAACCCAGTTTTAAGTTAGTTAGCTAGTCTTGTGTACTATTATTTGTCTGTTTTTTTCTTTTTTTCTTTATTTTTTATTGATCTTTTTGGTGTTCAAGCTACAGTGCATACATACATACATACATTTTTACAATATATAAGTGATTGACATATGGCATAGTCATACTATTGATATTTTACGAATAAGACATAGTAAAAACAAATACAAGTAAATGATGTGAATAATCGGTATATGATACAAGTAAAAGATACTTTGGAATACATTAAATATACATGATCATATCGAGAATAAAATTTAATTAATAACTTCCATAAATTCCCCCCATCTGTCGACAAATGACTCGTGCTTGTCTTTAGAAAGATATAAATATTCTAATATCTCCAGACGTCTTTTCAAAAATTTGAGAAAAGATTGCACAGATATAAACAATCTGTCTAATTGTGTGTACTTTACATAATGAATGTAATATTTTGCCTGTAAAATACAATAGTTTAACACTAAGTTATCAGAATTCAATATACCAAAAATGACACTGTCTTTATTTAAAAATTTTTTACTCCAAAAACTAAATGCCACCAATTAGAAAATTCTCTCCAAAATCGTTTTATTTCTATACATTCAAAAAATTTATGCTCTATAGTTTCTATTTCTTTACAACTGGCACACTCATTAGTTAAAGAAAGTTTATATTTTTCAAGGAGATAATTATGTGAGACTATTCTGTGTAACACTTTATATTGAAAAGCTTGTAGTTTGCTTTCAATAGTACATTTAAAAGCTAGTGAATAAATATTGTTCCACTTTTCGTCACTAATTTCTATATTAAAACTTTCTTCCCACCTTTGTTGTGAAATAGGAGAAACACTTACCCGATCGATAAAAAGTGAATATACATCTTTAGTATATAATTTGCTAATAGGCATTTTTTTTATTCTCATGCTCAAAAACGAATCCAAAAGAGTTGCTCTTAGGTGACATGTGTTGTTGTAATAACAAATCTTTCCAGTCACGTGGTATAGCAAGTTTAATAGAAAGAATGTCTACAATACAATGTTTTTTTCTTGTTTAGCCATGGCATTGTCAGTTGATTTTCGATCTATTTGTTCAACTGTCTTTATGGTATCTTTCGCCACTTTTTTTTTTAAAAAGACCACCATGTATTATTTTGAAATTGATACGGATATTACTCAACAGTTCCGTTTTTTTTTCTGATTTAATATTTCAGAAAAATGACGAGACGTTTTTAATTTCTGCTCAGCATCTGCAAGCTCTTGAACACCAAATGAGTTCGGGTTATGCATATCCCGTATGCAGGTGTAGTTGATATATTGCTACCAAGGTGGGGGAAATTGATCATTAAAAAAATCGTCTCGTGAGTTAAAGATTTTGGCACTAAGATGACTGTTTATGTCAAATTCGAGATATAAGTCTAAAAATGTGGAAAAAGGCGTTTGATTCAATTTCTTGGAGTTTTATTGAAAGTGTATTAGACTTTTTAGTTTTGGACCTTCTATTAAACATTGGAACACTACTTTTTATACCAAAATTGCCATCTCTCAGATTTTTTTGAGATTCAGTGGCGAACAATGGGATCACCTGTCATCTTATAATTTTTTTCTATGTGCAGAAATACTTGTTATACGAAATCATGACAAAGTTAAAGGAATCACTATAGATGACTCAGAGTATCACATTTCACAATATGCAGATGATACATTAGCAATATGTCTGAATGGGAAATTAATTGATGGATTTTCTTTAATTTTCTTATTGTTTACAAGTGTTTGAAAAAACTCAAATTCATATGAAAGTAAGAAGATGTTGGCAAGGAGAGTCGAACAGTCGTTCCAATAGGAGTCATTATTTATTTCACAAAGAAAATAATTACAATCGGCCATGCGATTCCAGTTATTAAAATACGTTGCTTGATTGTATCTGACATAAGGAATCACTCACATATGGAATTGATATGTAGCTATTAACAAGACATTGTCAAGAAACTGTAGGCGTTTTAAATTTTCTAACCTTAAGATCTGACCAAGTCTTGAGTGAAAAAAGCTTCAAGCTCTACCAGGAACAAAAATAGACAAGACCAACACCTGTAAAAAAAACTGAGAAAAAACAACGAATTCATTTGTTTTAGACCACTGCTGTAAAGACGAATCTTAAAAACATCTTATTTTATTATTTCAGATATTGATGAATGCCAAAGCGATCCATGTTACAACAATGCTTCGTGTATTGATAAAACACCTGGATGGGACTGTGCCTGCTTACCCGGATTTACTGGAAACAGGTGTCAGACAGGTTAGTACCCATTGTCATAAGACAAAAAAATAGCCGAAAGATTTTTTCCTAGTAGCATATAACCTTTTCTTATTAATCACTTATGCAAAACTGTTCTTCATGTATCAAACGATCAGTATATACAATTTTCTTTTCTTTTTTTTTAATTCGTATGACTCAAAATTATTACAAATTGTGACTTATATATAGAGTATATCATTGGCACTCATTTCACATCTACATACATTATTTTTACATAATGAATTTTCAGAGATAGACGAATGTCAAAGTAATCCATGTAGAAATAATGGGACATGTGTGGATCTTATCAATGGTTATGAATGCTTTTGTACAAATGAATCATTCGGAAAGCACTGTGAAAAATGTAAGTTGATTGGTCATGTATTCATCCTATCTTATTGATATAACATGTTAATGCGAGACTAAATTGTCTAATTTAATAGTATTGATCGAAAAAAATGGTTCGACCCTAAATGAACATTAAAAGAGGAAGTGTTTTAGAAAAATGCGGGTTGTGGTACTTACACACACCCTAATAGTAATTGCAATATACAGAAAAAGTCAGAATACAGAAAAGATTTAATCGTAAAATTGAAAAATATTTGTTTTGTTAAGTTTTAATTATTTCCACATGTCTGATGGAAATATTGTTTTCTTTGGGGCGAAATAAAATTTTAAGTGCCCTCTTACGAACGGTTAATGAACATAATTATTTTACAGAAAACACGAATTCCAGTAGGGGTAATTTAAAATTTCACCGATCGCAAAAAAAATAAATTTAAATGGTTTGGCGTCACGCATTACTGCAAAAAACGGGCGGGATTTCCTATCATTTGTACGGGACTAAAATCTGTTGGGTAAACTTAAGAATTATGTTAAACAAAACGTGTACTTTTTTATCAGTAAGCTTTGATTGGTTCCTTATTTTATATATTGAAAGGGATTGATCATTGTTCATCTAGTCCTTGTTTGCATGATGGCATATGTACAAATCATTATGGAGGATTTACATGTGAATGTTTAGAATCTTGGTATGGTGAAAGATGTGAATTTAGAGAAATTAACAGAACTCAGGTATTAAACGATAAATTAAAAGTATGTTGTTTAAGAAATATCAGTTACGAGCTTTTCAAAAAAACTGAAAGCACTTAAAAATCTGTTTGTTCTACCCTGTAGGTTGAATGAATTTTCACTTAAATCCCATGAGATATTTTTGGTGTGCAAAATATCCATTTCGGGAAGAAACTTTTTAAATTGGTGATGGTATCAAGGGTTATCGATCATAGAATGGTTCTTTATTGTCATCGTTGTATTGTACGTTATAGTTATCCTGCCATCCCGAAGTAGAAGTTCATACAACTATTCAGTAAAATATAATTGCAACACGTCATAAGTGTTTTAATGATACAGAAACGTCTTGAGAAGTGCCTTTCTAGTACAAAATCATTTGGAAAATTAAAGTTTGAGGGTGGCAACAAAAATGTATCACAAAAATGTATAACAAAAATAACGAACGAATATAGAAATAAATAAATTTAAAAACGCGAGGTCAATTAAAACTGAGAAAAAACTCAAACTTTATCAACCAACACATCAAGTAGTAAACGACAGTTGCATTCCTGTCTTGGAATAGTGATTTTCCAAGGAAAATGATGGGTTCAATATGATTTTATAAGTAGATAAACCTCCCACTTGTACGTCAGTTATTGATAAATTTGTTAATATTCATCACAGTCATCCAACACAACTGACTCAAATATAATCTTACAAAGACGTCAACCAAAACAATTGTAGTTATTATTTAATTTTACAAAGACGTCTTATAAAATAACTTTTTATGGAATAATCTTTAGAAAAAGAAGTGGATGATATCAATGGACGACTAGTTATTATTTATTTATTTTATATTTTAAAGCTATGTACTGATCTGGTATATACCGAATGCTCCTGTTTTACTCATCAGCTGAAACCAAAACCAAAATCAAACAAAGTATTAATTGGAAGTATAGGATCTTTAATAGGATTGTTTATGACTCTTATTTTCTACACTTCATGGATGTTGTTAAATGGAACAAATAATCAAGGAAATAGAATTGACCCAGAGAAGCCAAAAATATTTCACGATAACCAATCAACGAAGAATAAAAATACATCGGGACCTCTTGATAAAAGTAAATCACCAGTAGGCAGTGACATTCGTCAAAAGAAACATCACAACTGTTTTATGGATCATAGTGGGTTTGATTTCTCTAAACTTTATTTAAACAAAGATGGAACCAAGAGAATTATAAAATGTAGACATCAAAGGGATTCATAACAATAAATAACTGAACCTTAACTTAGTTTGAATGTATATAAAGCTGTAAGTTGTAACAAAAAAGCGTGTAAAATTCATTTAAGCGTTTGACATTCTTAACGGAAAAATCAAATATGAAGGTGAAAATTAAAAAAAAATTCAAACGGTTGATAATGCTTATTATTATACTTTACGTTAAAATGCCATATTTTGATTGGCTAATACGAGAGTGTTGGTTTACTCTATCACATGGCTCAGAGGCCGATTATTTTTTTGAATGTTACCTTCTAGTCATGACCAATCAAAAATCGACAATTTAAAGGAAAATGAATCGAATTTACACCAAGCAATTAAATACTATGCTTAAGTTCTACGTTGTTTTGCTCAGAATTTTTTATTTGACTGTCAAAATAAAAAAAACAAAAAAACAACATCTTGCTTAACGTTTGCTGTTATTAGTAATACCCGCAACGTTATCAAGGTTAACAATCTGCTCTATCTACTTATCAGCTGTGTGTTATTTATATACTGATACGCTAATTAGTTTGAAATGGTCTTCAGTCTATTAGTGACAGGAATTTTGGGATAATCCAGCTATGAAGAACACGACAGGTCCATTAGGATCTTAACACCTTTATGAGCACCTATGCACAATTTGTTGTTGTTCATCCTGCTTAGTCTTTAGTTTTCTTTGTGCTGAAACACTTTAAACGAATAGATAACAATTGTCCTATTTATTCCATTCTACAGTATGATAAAGTTGTTATGAATCTTCATAGTGAAAGTAGCACAGTTTTAGATTCTGTGTGAAATTGTATTGTCTATATTTACAGAAATGCCACCTATTATTTTACACCATCTTATTTGGCTTTGAAGTTTTGAACTTTTTTTTATTCGAACTTCACTGATAAGTCTTTTGTAGACGAAACGCGAGTTTGGTGCATATTCAAAATCCAATCCTGATAACTGTGATGAGAAAAAAAAAGTCAAATCACAAAAATACTGAACTTACAGGAAAATCAATTCGGAAAGTCCATGAGTTTATTCATATCAAACAAAAGTGTTCCTATTTAGTTTAAAACAATTTTTTGAAAAATATATTGCTTGCAACTGGATGATTAACTAGAGGTGGGATGAAATGGTCAAAGGTGTAAACTGCACACTGAAGTGAAATCTATGAATATTGTTTTTATCGGTTTGCATATTGATGTTTTTATCAATAAATTAAAACCAAACTAATTGGTATACGTAAGAACACTCACCTTACAATGTGTCGATACATGTATTTTGGCATTGCACACATTTTTATGTGACTGTCAATGACGCATTCAATTGGAAGTTGGATGTGTTCTTGTTTAGTTTCAATCCATAATTTATCTCATTAGTTGTTATTGGCTTTGAACTAGGTGTCCTCAACTTTGAGTTCTCTTAATTCTATACTTTGTGTCTTTTTTGTTTGTTTTATGGATATATAAATACCCTGCCACGTCTGGTCTTTGTTAGAATTTCTGCTTTGTTTGATGTGCAAAGCCCTTTTTCAACTGATTACATTTATTTGTACTCATTTTGTCCTGGATGTTAGATCACTTTTCCCAGGTAAGGGGAGAGGTGCCTTAAAAATAATAATTCTTCTATATTGGCCTGTCCAAAGTCAGGATATTGTTGTTCAGTATTTGTCGTTGGTTCTTGTGTCATATTTGTTTTGTTATGAATAAGGCCGGTTGTGTTTTGACATTTTTTTATGTCGAAGACTTACATTACCAATCTATGGATTTTTTCCCTCCTCATTGGAAGAGGCCGTACCGTTGGCAATTATAGCTGACCTCCACTGCATTTGAACTGTGGTGGATATATGACTTATTGACAATCATACCACATCTCCTTATTTTCATAGTGTTTTGGTTTGTTATGAATTACATCTTTTTTGCCAAACTCAGTTAAGATCTGTCTAAATAGACAACTTTCGAGTTCGATGATTTTCCGTCAAAAATTCTGGTTTTAGTGAACATCATTTGTGCATTTAGGGGCTTCGTCACTTCCGTTTTAATGTTGAGGTAGTGGTTGGAAAACTATAATACTATATATATCACGAATTTTTCGGCAAATTAAATTCTCATAATTGATAATCAGCACTGGTGTCATTAAGGGAATTGTGATTTAGTACTTACAAAACAAACATTATTTCTAGTTTATCCTGCACAATGACGATCACTAAGACGCTTAATGAAAGTTTATAATGCAGGGATACAGTCGATCCTCTATGTCTGGTAAATGACGTCATAAAGGCGTGCATAATTGACGAGTGTTTTCCGGTGATGGATGAACTCGAAAGTGGTCTATTACATCGAATTGATTTAGACCTTCCATAAAATTTTACCAATCGGAAACCGAGATATATAAAGAGAGTGGGAAGATATCGTTTACTACGAGACGTTTGTTTTTAATCTGGCGTCGGTAGACAAAAAAATTACGATAGGCATACTTGGGTAGGATTGCTACGGATGATTCCGACCACAAAAAAGACGTGTTATAACCCATTGTGTCGATAAATCAATTTAGATTTATAACATAACACGTTTTAGTGGGTTTAACCACCGACAAATCAGCATAGAACGGAATTTTGCGACCGCCTGACATTTTTATAAATGTGAGTTATGTACTTTGTCTTATATTAAGGTCTTTAGAAAAACAAAATCTGAAACAAGTGCCTGTGCTATACGTGCTTTACTTAAATTCATTCGAACCTTGGTGGATAGTCGTCTCATTTGCAATCGTACCACATCTCCTTATTTTAAGATTGTGTTCAACACATACTTGCTGATTTTATGATTAAAGTGAATGAATAATTGGAAGACATCTGCAAGTGATGCAAATTCTTCAATACAAACGTAGTCTTCTATTTAATCAGAAACTACGATCTCATATTGTGAAATTTAAACATTTTGAAATGTATTTTAGAATAGTCATATTAAAGAGGGCCTTGATTTTAATTAATTGCTATAATGCACTCAGTATTTTATACGTGGAATTTCCGAAAAAGTAAAGTGTTGATGAAATATCGGATATTGTAAATAGAAGAAATAAAAATTACATTTCATGTCGATGATGTAATCCGTTGCTTTTAGAGGTTCATGTGAATAATATTTTACTCTAAATGTTCTCGTTTTAGTGCAATAAAACTTTCTACTGGTTACAGCTATTTATTTCGATATTTTTTACACATTTAAAAACAAATAATTCAATGGATTACATAATAAACAATATTAAATTTCTTTTTTTTAACAACAAATGAATATTCTTTTTCTTTAGATTGCTTATTACAACTTTACCTCATTGTCGAAGCTTCAATAAAGTTTCACTGTGAAATACTTTCTTAGTACTCAGGAAAATACACAGAAAATAATACATTATAAACATTTTTTCATCAATTATATCAATCTTTTTAACTTTATGAAAAATACATTTTGAGATACTGTCTTGTTCTCACTCATAGTTCCTTTATTAACATGATCATACACGTCAACAAATTTCAGTGTTTTCTGAGACATAGTACGACTTGTAAATACAAAAACCTAAAATTGTCCAAAAATAGTTAAAATCGTTATACCCCTGATCGGATATTTGGTATCCAAATTCTATATGTTTTGTTTATATTTTGTTTCAAAAATTCATTTTTTCTAGAAGATAATGTACTTTCTCCCAAACATCTATCAAAAATGAACATGTAATAAAAACAAGATTAACTTTATTAAACGGCTGAATCTTTACTACCATAAAGAATGAATAATTTGAAAATTATTGCAAAACATATAGGCTGTTCTAATCAACCATTAAAATTGAGAGGGTAGAAGAGGGAGGGGTTCCTTGTATTGGGATTTTTTTTCTTTTACGCCGAATTACCTGATATAAAACTGAGAGTTTTTTCTTGACTCTGAATTACCTGATATAAAACTGAGGTTTATACCAAAAAACGGGTCTCGGGTTTCATGTTTTTAAGTCCCTTCTAACGATAATGGTTATGTCAAACATAAAAAAACCTTTTCATATGTAATTTTATCTTAATCTCTTTGAATGATTTCAGGGAGATGTCTGTCTTTGTAATCGATATAATTACAGCTACAAAAGATCATAACCATGCAAACATTGCGTCTCATTAAAAACCAACATTGGTATCACAAGTAATTAGTTTGACCAATATATATTTCAAATTCATGCCGAAAAAATTAAGAATGTCTTTGAGTCTGGTAGCTAAAAGGACTGATATTAATGAATTATAAAACATTATTAAATGTATTTAATCAATCTGACAGTGCAACATGATCATTACATGTAGAATATTAATAACATTATACTGTACAGAAACTTTACTTATTTGTCAGTTAATGATGCTTTCCATTGTATGCAATACTCTAAATAAAAAGCCTTTGAAATGCTATTTAATTTTTTTAAAGATTTTTTATGGGCGTATAACTTCAGAGCGTGGTCTATATAGAAAACATGGGAATTGGTGATCTATACATGGGGAAAAGGGGGAGGGCACTTTATTTCTGATTCGGAAAACGAATCTGTTAAAGAAAGGCGGAAGACACAAAAGCGACATTCAAATCTGAAAGTCGAAAATAAACTGACAACGACAACGAAGAAAAACAAAAAGGCCAAAATACAAAACATAGTATAAATAAAACAACCAGTAACTTATTTTTACATGCTAAGCCCTTGTAGCACAAAGTCTCTTTTGTTGAAACGAACCATTTTCAGCAACATTATGACCCCTTGAACCTTGAACAGCGTTGTGATTTCATGTAATGTTCTCATTGGCGCTTATTTTTGCAGATTAATTGACCGCCTTGTCGTTTGCATTTGATAGCTAGATGAAGAGGCAAACTTTATTAAGATACACAAGTCACTAAATTATTAGGAAAATAAAAATACTCCTAAATTTCTACGCTAACAGAATAAAGTAAAGCAGTCATATTACAAATTTTTTAAAGAAAAACAGGACGAAGCAAAACATGAGGAGTTAAAGGAAACCAATCAATTTTTATAAGATTTTGTAATGTTTTTGATGCCTATAGATAGCAAACCAAAAAAAACCAAACTTCTATTACAGTGAGTTGACTATGGGTGTTATCGTTTACCTGTAGCTATTGTTCAACCAGATTTAAACATTGACAATACAATAGGGACATTTAAATTGACCAGTTGGTTTTGTAAGATTTAAATCTACCTTGATGCTACCTGTAAAAAATTTTATTCACCTAACCCAAAATTTCAGCATGCTTTTTCCTGAAATTTTTCTTGACCTAGGATTATTCTATCAAAAAATTGAAAGGGTAGAACTATTTATGGTTTTCATTGTTTTAAATCCCCAGTATTGATAATATTTCTAAAATTTACCATAAAATCTGAATCAGTAAAATATTTTGTTAATTGCATATTAATGTGTATGAAAATTAAAACTGTTTTTAAATAATAAATGATTCTTTAAATTTGTAACCCTCATACATAGTATTGTCCATTTGTCAGTGACACATGAAAGAGCTATCCAGGTGATTTCAGTTTCAATTTTCAGATGGATTATATGTGTTGTGCATTCCTTTATAATGTTCCTTCAGGATTTTCATTTTGGATTATGATGTTTGCAGTGTTTTTCTTTGTAATTTATTATAAGAGGATTTTTGTGGAAAAAAATACTGTGTTTACTGAAGGAAATTCAATTTGCAAAATATGGAATAAGTTATCTAAAAGGTTTTAAAAAATCAAATTTGAAAGCAAGAAGGAGAAATAATTTCAACACATTCATTATAGATTTGGGGATATATTATAAGAGTGATTCACCTGTTTAAATGGAATATATATCATGGGAATTATCAATGAAATGAAACAAAATGTTAAATTCATAAAGTGGATATAGTCTAATGTAGGGATAAAGTGAAATGAAAAAGTAAAATATTCCTAATGTTGGGATTATATGAATGTGAAATTGGAAATAATCATTATAAAGTTCTGGATCTAATATTGTTTAATTGGAATATATACATGTAAATGAAATAAAAACTCAATACTGCGGATATAATAAAATCAAGTGATATAGTGAAAATATATGAATAAACTTATCCAACATATTTGTAAAGTGAGGATACTCAATTATATGACATGCAATTAAATTCCTTTATGAAAACATAATATATAGTCTTGATCTGGCTTGCCTTCTTCTAAAATTTTGAATGAAAGTAAACAAAAAATCTCTTTTTTTGTCTAAATGTTGTGTTTTTTGGCATTTGAATGATTAATTATTTCAGGGAAAACATCCATTTCCATAACAAAAAGACTAATAACAATGTTAATTTCTTTACCTGTTTAGGATTCTCTAATAAAAAAACATGAGAAAAGGATTTTTTCTTATCAAATTCAGTGTTTAGTTAATGTAAGAACATGAAATAAGTTTGTGTCTGTTATCAAAAATAAGTGGTCATATTCTAGCATTATACATACCATATAAACTAATTTAGATTGAATGCATATTATGTTATTCAACAAAGATAAAGATTGAAGCCTTGATGCCATATAAAAAAATTATAAGTTTTAAAAAAACTATCTCAGTTATACTACACCAGGAACAATTAAATAGGTGAAGTAATATGATAAAAAATACTCCAGGAAAAAAGCATGCTGAAAGATTTGGTTAGGTGAATAAAAGACTGTACAGGTAGCATCAAGGTAGATTTAAATCTACCAAACCAACTTGTCAATTAAATGTCCCTATTGTATTGTCAATGTTTCAATCTGGTTGAACAATAGCTACAGGTAAACGGTAACACCCATAGTCAACTCACTGTAATTGCTGCAAAAATTAATTCAATAACAAATGGAATAATAGTTCATTCAAAACCTGCTTTTGGTTAGTGCTCCATTACAGCCAATTTGCATGGTTGAATTGATTCTAAATGAACCCATTTCACAAGACCACCTTAAGTTTTTGAACACTACAACTCTTTCCATTATAATAATAATAATAATAATAATAATAATATTAATAATAATAATAATAATAAAAATAATAATAAAAATGATAATAATATATTTATTTAAAGATCATTTGGATTAAACCAATTTCCAATAAGGCTCTCTACATAAAATGTTAACAATATGAATAAAACATAGTTAATCTACTATTACACACATGTAAACAATAGACGTATATTAAGTAATATATCAACAACAACAAAAACACCTATGGTATACATTGTGGCTTAACTTATAAATTTACCACTTTTAAAAATAAAATGACTTATAAGAGTTTTTAAAATGCAGACTTATTGATTTTTTAATTGCACTGGACAGAGAATTCCACACTTTTGGACCACTAAAAGAAAAACTTGATTTGTATAATTCTATATTTGATTAATTCAGTCTTGCATGACGAATCAAGAAAAAAATAAGACTTTGACAACGGCGTAAACCCAAGGAAGCAATACCAACATTGTCAATACAGCTTACTAAAAAGAAAACAGAACTGACATCAAAGAACTGTAATGTAAGAGATAAAGATCAAGGATCTACAAAACTTTCTTTTCTGTATCCGATTTTACCTGAATAGATGGGACGAAGCTTGGTAGTTAGGCGAAATATTGCGTTTAAATGTTTATCACCGTTTTAAATATTTTTTTACTTAATATTTCTATTTTTACATACTTCAAAGTGCTTCAATTACATAGTTAAGAAATTTATACACAAATACAAGCAATGTGATAGACAATACAGCAATGTTTACATTTTCATTGATAGTTATAGCACCAATTTTTATTGCAGCAGTTCTGTCTTCTGTCTCCTAAGTGATTTAAAAGTAAGATACCTAATAGATAGTGAATAGATTTGTATTATCAAGACACACCTCTTATATTGATATGGACTAATTTAAAGCTTAATATTTTGTTTAGACAAAAGTATATTTCTGCTGAATGTTTAAATTTTTACCTACATGGGTCTTTTTGTTAGATTGCTGTTACTTTTACATATAATTTAAAGTCAGGAATATGACAGTTGTTGTCCATTCGTTTGATGTGTTTTAAAATTTTTATTTTGCCATTTGATTAGGGACTTTCCGTTTTCAGTATTTTTGGGATTTTACTTTTTACATTGATTGATCAATTGATTGGTGTTTGACAAAAATTTCAGTTTAGCTATATTGGGTACTTCAACTTTGAGAGAACCACCGACTTCGGTAGGAAATCTGACTATTCTGATCATTTACGTTTAAATTTTATTTTTGTTTTCCTATTGTTAATTAGTACTAGCTAAAGTAGTGAAGTATTTGTCTATGGCAATTATATTTCCTTCTTCATCTGTTCGGAATGTGTTTTTGCATTTCGGACAAGTTGCTTCTGATAATGTTCCGCTAAATTTATGAACGAGTGATTTACATTTACATAAACGACACTCGTATTCGGCTTTTTGCAAAAACTTTAAAGTGGTCATTAGCGTTTTGACCTCTTCATTTCCACATTTTTTGTAATATTCCTTTTCTTTTTGCGTTAGGTAGGACGTATTTACATCGATGAACTTCATGTTAAGTATCTCTGCATTTTGTACTTTGAAGAAACCCATATCACCCCACTCATCTCCCCATGAATTCATAAAACGGAAACCACAGCTACTGTAGCTGCATAATACAACAGCATGGCCAATCAGCTTCCATTCGTCACTGCGATGACGTTTCGATATGTCAATTTCTGATTTTGTCAAGATACCAGTTTTGTTCTCTGAATAGAAATAGTTAAATCTGTCCCATTCATCACCTGTTAGCCCAAATGTTGCTACCACGGGTCGCCGTTTCTGCGCAATAGCTTCCATGGCGCCTTCAATATCAATTTCGCGGCATTCAAGGCGATATTTTGGACAAATTTCCTTCAAAACTTTTAATGTATTGGTTTTACGTGATCCAAATTGCTCAATGATGCGTTTTCGTAGGGTTTCAAAATCCGGATATCCATTATCTCGACCGATGATTCTTTTCATTGCCAAATGAATAACTGTTGCAGAAGCATTTGCATAGCATGTTTCATTTTCTTGATTTTTAGCTCTCAGACAACTTACCGGCTGATTAATATATTTGACCAAAGATATAGATCCGAGATGCTCATATAGGGCGTCTTCACAACAAATAACAGTTTTCGCTAGTTCACAAGCGTAATTTATATTATCGGGTTGGTTTATTTGTACGAACAGCTTTGTTTGGTCATTGCAGTTATCAACCTTCCAACCACGTTTAAATAGTATATGTGGTAATAACTGTGTTGGAACTGTTGAACATAAATCAAAAAGAAAATGTGCACCCCCAGTCTTTGACCAATTACTTTCTGGATTAGAAAATAATTTTTTGGGGTGTAGAATGTGTTCCCGTGCGAAATAACATCCTACAATAATGACCTTTTCTTTTTTTAAATCAGTCAAAAGTTTTTCCTCGTATTTTTCATCTGTGTGTTCTCCATCTGAAATAATAAACAACACTTTCTTACGAAAATTGTTTGTTCTACTTAAAAATAAGTCCGATACTTTTTGAAGAGCTGAATTCAATTGTGTTTTACCGAAAATTAGATATTTTAGCCTATTAACTAGTTCCGGTATTTGTTTCTTCATATTTTCCTTTGAACCCACTGTCCTTTTGATAATTCTTCTTGCTTCATGAATTTGAAAGATTGAATGTGCATTTACATCTTCTAAGAGCCGACTTTTTCCATCTTCTACAGCGTTTTTGACATCCTCAAAGTTACCTGTTTTCCAGCAAGATTCATAGAGTGTAGCAATCGTTTTTTGTACAAAATTAAGGCCAGCGCCAATCGTACTCGCACTTCCCCAATCTCTGCACTGAAACGGCAAGCATTCATTTACAAATACTTTTAACAAATCTTTGTTTAATTGAAGTTCATTAAGTAGGAACTCTGCTTCCTCTTTTGAAACTACTTTTTTAATAACACATTCATGCGCATATTTTCGTATTGTTTTCGCCCCATTGCTTTCAAGCAAATCTAGCAGTTCTTTTACAATCTTATCGTGGTCCCAGTATTTTTTTCTTTGTTGTTTCTTTCTGTTTGCAAATTTCTGCATTGTCCGAAGTATATCAAATACTTTGCCGCAAGTTGAACCAACACCAGCAAAAAATATGCAATTATTGTATGGTACGTCACATTCGACAAGGTCATCTATGACTTCGAAAATATAAAACATCCACTTTAAATCTGCCCTGTCTTGATTTCTTTCCGCGTCAACGCAAATTTTCGTCGATTCGGATACGTCAAAAATGGTACCAACTAATGTATCCATTTGTATATAATCTGAAAGTATATATTTCAAAATTTGTTATCGATCAAGCATTTAGAACTCATTTTTTTAGTTTTTTTTATTTGTCTTTCCGTAGAATAAACCGCAAAAATATCGAAATGACAAGGAAATCAAAATCTTATGTATTTTTAAGTATATACAAAAAACAAATATGACAGAAGTAAAATCAATCTGCTTCATGATTTTGAACAGCGGTATAAAGTAAAAACACAAAAATACTGAACTCCGAGGTAAATTCAAAAAGGAAAGTCCCAAATCAAATGGTAAAATTAAAAGTTCAAACACCTCAAACGAATGGATAACAACTATCATACTACTTTTGCCTAAATTTGATCGTAAAAATATCACATGATTTTGAATAAGAGTTATTGTCATTAACAATTTGTTATATACAAAAGGATAAGGGGTATCCAACCATGACAAAAATCCATATGTGCACAGCAAAACACAAAAATAAAGGAAAAGCTATTGTATTGCTGTTCTTTATCTCAAAGTCACAGACAGTTCTAGAGTTTTGTATTCCATTATTGCATTATCATATGCATATGACTAACTTTTTTCTTAAAACGTAAATTATTTGGTACGTGATTTTTTTTAATTAATCTTAACTTCACATTGAATAAGCAGGTTTTTCTTTCAATAATGGAATACAAAACTCTAGAACTGTCTGTGACTTTGAGATAAAAGCACACTATTTTTACATCTTCGACATGTTATACGTTATTGAATCAATGTTTTAGAATATAACATCCCTCAGTGTTGATTTCGTTTGGGATTGTGCTTCACCTATTTATATGAGGCAGACTTTACACAAAAGCCGCCTATCTGGAAGAATGAAAAGAAGCTAACATAATGCTTTGACATCTTTTCTGCTTTAAATTTGTAAAAAAGTCCGCCAACTTAACCAAATTTGGAATGTATCATCTTGTCGAATTTTAATCATACATTGACTGCTATTTAAAAATTGAGGACGATGATGATGTTATATTTGTTATTCTCATAGGATTTTGTCAAATGTCTTATCGTTATGAGTTGTAAACCTTATTATTTTGTTTCTGTTTTATTCGTGTAGTTTGGCAAAGATGATTAATGACCCAGTTCATTTATTTGATTTTAGTTTGGGTCAAATAAATTTGTACGATCTTTCGAAATTTGTTCATCTGAGCATCGCTGGTTAGTCTTATGTGGACGAAGCACGCGTATGGCGTATTAAATTTTAAACCTGATACCTTTTGCTTAGCTGTTATTCGTTTGTTTCTCCGTCCTATATGTTCTCCCATGTACTTGTAGTGTAGTCCGGTGATGTAATGTTGTCATTTAAATGTTATAATTAACCTTGCCATAAAAGCCGAAGGTTTGGTATGCCACAAAACCAGATTCAGTCCATCAGTTTTTTTCTTAAAATATCCAGTACCAAGTCAGGAAAATGGCAATTGTTGTATTACAGTTCGTTCCTGTGTGCGTTACGTATACATTTTAATGTTGTGTTTCTGTTGTATCGTAGTTGTCCTTTTATATTTGATGTGTTTCCCTCAGTTTTATTATGTAACCCGGATTTGTTTTTTTCTCGAACTAAAATTTTACCATTTTGAACAGTATCAAGAGCTGGAGGCTGCATTGATTGAGCAAATTCCTGACCAGGAACTTGAAGTTCAAGGGGGTGACGGGGAGCGTGTGGCATTCCGACCTGTTGTAGTGGCATAAATGGCTGTTCAGGTGGCATTAACTGCTGTTGTTGTGAGATTAATGGCAGTTGTGGTGGCATTAATGGCTGTTGGGGTGGCATTAATGACTGTTCTGGTGGCATTGACAACTGTTGTGTATTGACTGTATTTTGAACATTTTCAGCACTCCTTGGGCGACGCCTCTTTTTTACCAGTGGCTGTACATGTTTTTCCTGGCTATGTGCTGCTCGACTTGGCAGCACCTTCTTACCTTTTCCTCTCGGCATACTGGATTAAACAAATAACTACAATGTTAACCAATGTGTAGCAGAGTGAGTTTTATGATCATTTTATATATTTTAAAAATCATCTATTTAATTACTATATTTATAATAAAGCTAAATTACATATTTTGAATATTGTATATTTAGTTTAAATTAATACTTGCTAACCTTACTTTTGTGTATAGTAATATTCACGTTATTTTCTATAAATATTCATTAGGAATTTACTTGAATCATTGTACCTGATTGGCTGTTGGTATTTCGCGGTAAAGTTTAATTTTCTTTGTTTTGTACCTGTATACTTCCACGGACAAAGCCATGACAGTCCATTGAATTTATATCTGTTTATATTGACCACAAAGTTTACCTGTAAACCATATATATATTTTGGACAATATATTCATTGAATACTGTAAGTTACTTCTTTATAAACAATATTTATATTTGTCACGTAAATAGCATTATAGTAAAGTTTCTACTTTCTTGTAACGTTCTCCTCATATCGCATGCATGTTACACAAGGACACAAGATGTACATGAAAGTATTTTATTTAGTTATAAGTATATGATTTTATAAACTACGTTTTATTTGCCACGGTAGAATTGTATTGTTAATATGCGTAAATTACTATCAGATTATTACATGGCATTTGTCATATCGAATGTATTATCAGCCCTAGGTTCAATATCAGCCCAAGAGCTTTATCATATGCTTCAACAGTAAAGAAAAATAACAGATTCATATATTAATCCTTTTAGAAATGAAGTTGAAAGAGGGAAAAGTTCACGGACGTCGGACCAAAATTTTGCTACATTCGATATGAATCTTTCTATCATATGCCTCAACAGAGAAAAAAAACCCAACATTTTAACATGGACGAATCGACAAAAAAAATAATTCAACAATATACATAATGAACATTGTTTGGAAAAGTCAACCTTTTTTAAAGTAACTTTCTAAATTATGCTTGAAACTTTAAAAAAATGCATTTATTGAATACTTTGTTTGTTTTTGTTTTTGTTTATTTTTTTATATTATTTTACACAATATACTTTCTAGTATCCAAATAATTGATTTTTACACTACTTTGTAATGTTTTTCACTGAGGTGTTTTTTCAATTTCTAGTATTGAGGTGTATTTTCCGGAATTTGCCGAGTATCACCGGAATGCCATGTGATAGCGTTACGGAAAGGCATGTGATAACAATATTAAGCGAAGCATGTGATAAACTTTTCATATCAGCCCACTAATCATCAATTCGAAAAATATGGAATATACGTTAATTTAATGCTATTATCATACGGTAAAAATCATATGTTATTTAGTCTAAAGTCTATATTTTATAAATGACGGCTTATTAAGTAAAAGACGAAAAAGTGTTTCCATTTATATAAAGTAATAGTTTTGTTGTAAATACTTTTTGTCGAGAACAAATATGAATGAGTAAAGAATATTTGTTACATTGTATATTTTTATAATTAGTCCGAGTATTTACGCATTTTTGTTTCAGGACTCCATGTAATGTGTACTTATATTAGACACATGATTGAGTGATGTTTATATGATGTGCCGTTTAGCAGTCAATCATTGCAACATTCAAAATTATATAAAATATCCAATCCTGCCCCTGTCTCCAGTCCACATCTTACTGTATGTCTATTTGTCGATAAAAGTATATATTTCTGCCTCAAATGGTCAATTTAGAATTCTTGTAACGACAAGATCATCTGTAACCTTATATCTGACACAATTGAGCTTATATATGAACTAGAAGTGTTAGAACAAAGCCATATTTGCAATAGTTGTATGCAGATACCAGTCTGATGAATGAATTCAATTAAAATGTTATAGAGATGACTTCTAACATCTGATTTTTGCATTACTTCCAAGCACAATTATTGGTTTAAATATAAAGACCTTTAAAATCATAAAATCAAAGCATTTACAAGTTAAATTATTTGGTTTATCACCCAAGGGGTAGGCAAGTTTCTCTGGTTTCCCCCACTGGGGCTTCAAATTCCCTAAATTGGATTGCTGTTTCTAGTAATATGGAATATTTGTGTCATGTGTACTACTGTTTTTCTGTTTGTCTTTTTCATTTTTATCCATGGCGTTGTCAGTTTGTTTTAGATTTATGAGTTTGACTGTCCCTTTGGTATCTTTCGTCCCTCTTTTAGTACATATTCAGGATAGAACACACTATTGTTAGTTTTGTTGAGATATTTTTATATTTCTAGCTTATATTTTTTATGGCGCGGTGACAAAAAAGCAGATGTAGGTGTTGCAGCTTACTTCTGTGTTATCGACAGGACTAAAACTACCCCCTTATAATATTCAGGAAGTATCTATGAGTTTCAAGGACTGCAAAGAGTAAATATAAGCACCTCTAAACAATTTAACTAAAAAAAATGCATACATTATGAATTTATTTTGCATTCAAGCCTTTAAGTAAACTATGCATACTGTAAGCTGTGAATTTATGCTAAGTCATCATATTTAATGCCCAGGATTTTATCAATCTTTATGAAATATTTATAAAACTTCACATTTGAGTTTATTTCATTTAAATTTGTGAGATAAACCAAATTTGGTTAAATTCTATATGTTCTCTTATGTCACACAATGTTAAATGAAAACTTTCAAACCATCTCCTCGACGTAGATGCAGTCATGGTCATCGTCATTATACATCAACAACTCTGCATGATGACTCTATTAATGACTTGCTGTCTTTATACAATAGCCGTTAAGTGTTCATCACATTTGCAACTTTACCCCTTTCAAAACGTCATTCTCTGTTCAATTTATGTTTGGAAACCACTGTTACAAACCCTCATTCAAACCAATATAAACTTATAATAACCGTTTTGGATATTGAAAGTCATGGACTTTTTCAAACCATTGGAACAGATGAAAATAAGAAAAGATATTTTTTTAAACTTTCCTTTGCCAACAAAGGGTCTCGATGGCGACAACTTGGTCAATATCCTTCATCACAAATTAGTGTAATCGAAAAAACTTCCATTTTTTAATGATCAATCTATACCTACCATTTTTTTTATACCTATACAAAACACGTTTCTTACACGTTTAGCAGGATCTCAATATTGACGACTTAAAGTCTAAACCTCTTAACTGCATCTTTGTTAGTTCTCATGCATATATAATATGACTGGCCATGTTATTACTTGTGGCATCAACATTGTCAATAACACTTACATTCGAAATGTGTTGTCCAAAGGTCCGAAATAGTGTGAGCCTAACTCCATCTATTGGAAATACAACTTCAAAATACTGATGGATTCAGTCGAGGTATGCCCGGCAATTGACTAAACGCGAGAAAAAAGTCACAGATACTCCTTCCGAATGGATTAATTATGTGAGGTTGTTGATACAAATCAGAATAAAGAAACAAGTAATCTATCAATAACATTGTTACGTTAATATTAAATAACCCAATGTTGTATGTTGTTTTCCCACAAATAAAGTTGTGCTAAATACGGCTAAAGTAATCTATTCCTGGGATAAGAAAATCCTTAGTTTATAAATTGCTTGATAAATGACAAGGTATTGATACTTCATCTGGAAACCACCACGACACTTAATAAAGAGGAAATATTGAATTATCATAGGTCTGTTCTATGTTCCTTTGAAATTTCAACCAACTTGATCTTTCATCACTCTACTGAATACCTTCATTACATAAGTGTCCTTACAAACAACGCTGATTCTTCCAAGTGCTTCCCGAAACCTCTTTCTAAATTATTAACTTCTATTTTATCAGCAAATAAAACCGGCTTCAAAGTTATTATCAAACTGTCTTTCTATGGGTGGACGCATTGTGTCAGAGTAAGATCATCCCAATGGTCGGAGGCCACAGGATGATCTACTACTGACACACCAAGTCTGTGTGGGATAACTATTTTACATCCCAGCTGTTTGAGATGAGACGAAAAACCATTTACAATTCATAAAATCTAGTTTAAAACGCCACACAACCATTATAATATACTTCATATATTACTATATGATGTATACCCTTTATGACCCTTAACACGATGAGTAGATATCAAACAATGTCAACTCACCCCACTTGCCAATCAGCCCATACTGTATCGCCACTTTATAAAAAAATCGCCCCACTCTTGTTTACCGCTCTTCATCTTTTATATAAGCGTTGGATTTCAAATATTTTGGACACGAGCATCACTGAAGAGACATGTATTGTCGAAATGCTCATCTGGTGCAGGAACATTGGTACCGTTAATTGTATTACTACCACTGGGTCGATGCCTCTGCTGGTGGACTGTTAGTCCCCGAGGGTATCACCATCCCAGTAGCCAGTACCTCGGTACTGGCATGAAAATACGGATTTTTTTGTATTATTAAAATTTGGTGTAACAAAATGTAAGAAATTATTAAAAATGTAGGAATGTATCTCCCTCATGCAAAGCTCTGATTCCTGTCAAGGATTTGGCTATACTTTTTGAACCTTTTGGATAACAGCTCTTCATGTTTTAATATAAGCTTTGGATTTCAAATATTTTGGCCACGAGCATCACTGAAGAGACGTGTATTGTCGAAATGCGCATCTGGTGCAAGAAAATTGGTACCGTTAATTTTATTACCGACTCGCCCCACTTTTGAAAAGTGTAAAATCAAATTGAACAATAAGTCTGACAACTCACTTGTCAACGAACAAGGTTTAAACCCCAATGATTAAAGTTATGCCAACTCGCCCCACTTATAAAAAGATCTTGCTACCTTTAAGTATGTTAAATTACTGTTTGAACATATCCAGTCGTCCTGGTTTAGTGGTATGTGTCGTGGCATGATATGCTAAATGTCTTGAGTTCGAATCCCAGCATATACACTGGATTTTTTCCTACGTGAATTTTGATAGATAGTCTTTTCCGTAGAATTAAGTTTTATAGCAGATTTGACATTCCCGCCAAAATGGTACAGAACAAAGGAAAGCATGCATAACAAAGAAACTCAAACTTGGGTGATCTGGTAGGGGCGATCCGGCTCAGATCATCCCTGTTAGAACAAAGGAGCTGGGATGTAACATTAAATTTGTTCACATCTATACACCTGGTTTTGTTACCTTTGCATAAGTTTAATTCACACTTATTAACTATATGTCATTTAGATGTTCATTACATTGATTCGAATTTGATTTGCACCTATTCTAAAGATACTAAAGATGTCTTGATTACCAGAGGCGGATAAAGGCATTTTAAAAATGCATGGAGTTCCAAACATTGTTCGTCCGAAAAAAAATGGATTTCATCCCCGGAACCCTACCAAGATCTGAATCCGCCGCTAATTACGCAACAAATCAAGTAGGCTACAAACTAATAAGAAGGATTGGGATGTTTATGCATTTATTAGTGAATCGTTGATTGAGTTAAGACCAGTGGCAAATATTTCAATGTACGTCCAGTCAATTCGGGAAGACATTTTGAAATGAATTATGTGTTTGGCAATAATGATACTTATCTAGATTATGGGTTAAGGGAATGACCATGCAACAACAAAAAGGGGGGGGGGACGTTTTTTTTTCTCCATGAAAAACATTCTGATTCTAAAATTGATGAAAAATTATGCTGTTCAATGAGGAATTTTTTTTCTGAATCCAGATTTTCACCAAACCTTATAGTGTTAATTTTTTAACAAAATTATTTGATTGATAGCTTTTATCAAACTAAATCAAATTGTTCGTGCTATGTGCGAAAAAAAAATATGTGTCAAAAAATCCATAACCCCCTTCCAACATGTAGACAAAACATGATTTAAACTACATATAGACATTGAGTTTTATCAATGGGAACGTAACTGTGTTTAGTTAATGTGTTCATTACACTAACACAACACCGAGTGTAGGTCAGTGAGAACACGGCCTTAGTTTACAACATAGTTTTAGCATTGCATTTGATCATCATTAGTATTTTTTATATTTTGTCACCTGTTCTGCATTTCTCTGGTCTGAACACTTTGTTTCGACAGGAGCTGATGTGGCAGGTATTGCTTGATAGAAGAGGAAATGTATTCCTATTAACTTGTCAATACCTTAAGGGATATTTTGTTAACCAAAAAATGAAGTCATTTGGCGAAACATAATATAAATAAATAAATTATAAATACATTAAAAGTTGTCCATGTTTTTTTACAATGTGTTATTCAAAAGTATGCATGTCATTTGATTTTAAATAATTTTTATTACAAACAATGTATAATGTCTAAATATTAGCAGTATTTTGCAAATAAGATAAAATGCATGTAATGGTGACATTGTCCCTAGGCTGTTTTATTACACATTTAGCCTGATTAATTCGGCGCGGGACGTTTGCGCTTTTTCATAGGACATTTGCGCACTTAATTTGGACACTTTCGCTTTTTATAAAAGGACATTTGCTCTTTTTACATAGGACATTTGCGCTTTTGTAATATTAAGCTTTTATGACTATTCTCCTCTTTAACACGGGCTTGGGACCTGGCAGAGTAAAAGTCATAATTTTCTTTATGGCTATACATTTAAAAGACACAAATCACGTACAGTTATCACAGGTCCGTTTTCGCTTGATATCGGAAGCCTAAGGAGTGAAATTATTTAGCTCTTCTTATCTGTCCTGACTGGTCCACATTTAGTCCAAATTTCAAATAAAAAAACACAAGAGTCTCTTTCTTAATTCTTGACTAGGGCGCCTGTTTTTCAATATAACAAATGTTTATGTAATTCATCGACTGTTGTCCAATGATACTCTTCAAATAGATAAGCATAGCATAGGATGAGTATTTGTCGTACGTTTAACTGTATGATGACTAGAAATCATGATTCAATTCTGTCAGGTAGTCTGCAAATTGAACATGTAGGTTCAATTCACTTGTATATATTGGTAAAAAGCGCAAAAGTCCGATCACACAAATACAGATGAATCAAAATCTAAAGCGCAAGTGTCCATAGTATTTGAAGCGCAAATGTCCTGTGCCCGATTAATTGCCATTTGTTTTACATCCTATAATCCTTGTGTGTATATACTAATTTGACAAAAAAGATGTGTGTATGATTTTATTAACTATACCTACGTGTTTTGATGGTATGTATATACATGCTATCAATCTATTTAGATAAAGATCTTTCTTAAAAACTAAACAGCACCATTATATGACCCTCACATTTTTTAAAAGTTATAAGACTATTTATCAAACATTTCTGTATGTCAAATAAAGAATATTTATGTTAATAACACAATTTCTTATCATTAAGACCATAAAAGTACATGTAATTGAAATGTTATTCAAAAGTAATTTAGCATTACATACTTTTGTTTTTGTAATTCATTAAATTATCATTACATGTAATTGCTGAATTACACATTACATTCACTTGCATGGAAAATTGTAATGCATTACACTTAATTACCATTACATTTTCAATTACCCCCTTTCCTGCTATGTTGTAACATTCTAGCAGCGCCTACATACGGAGTAAATATCGCCTAATTGACGCAATATTCCCGGGCTTGTATTTCCTATCATGATTTCCTTGATAGAGGCATGTTGCCCAAAAGGAAACTATTACACCAAGAGTTACAAATGGTGAAGTTTTACAAACCCAATCACGAGTTGTTTGACTGTTGACATATTATATCGTATATGCTCCTTATGTCTGGTAACAATTCCGTTCCGTTTCCACGAATGTGTCCTACCGAATTAAGATTTCTTCCGGGTTTGTAATAACATGAGCAACATGACGGGTGACACATGGGCAGCAGGGTCTGCTTACCCTTCTGGAGCACCTGAGATTACCCAGAGTTTTTGGTTTGATTCGTATTGCTTGATCTTTAGTTTTCAATGTTGTGTCTTTTGTACTGTTATTTAGATATAGGAAGATGTGGTGTGAGTGCCAATGAGACAACTCTCCATCCAAATAACAATTTAAAAAAGTAAACCATTATAGGTCAATGTACGACCTTCAACACAGAGCCTTGGCTCACACCGAACAACAAGCTATAAAGGGCCTCAAAATTACTAATGTAAAACCATTCAAACGTGAAAACCAACGGTCTAATCTATATAAAAAACGAGAAACGAGAAACACGTATAAATTACATAAACAAACGACAACTACTGTACATCAGATTCCTGACTAAGGATAGTTGCAAACATTTGCAGCGGGATTAAACTTTTTAATGGTTCCAAAACTTCTCCCTTTTTCTGAAACAATAGCATAACATCACAACATAGGTAAACACCCGATAAAATATCAATTGGCAGGCTTAACTCAATACATTTTTTTTTGTCTGTTTGTATCTTTTTTTAGCCGTGGCGTTTTAGTTTATTTTCGATCTATGAGTTTGAATGTTCCTTTGGTATATTGCCCCCTTTTTTAGTCAACATTGTATTATAATCCTAATAACTATATCAAAAAACAAATTTGTCAACAAAGAAACATAAAAAGGCATATTGACAAAGCACAAAAAATAGCAAAACAGTGAACACCAAAAACAAATGCCGATATCTACAAAAATACATAGTAGTGCATACAACATGCAAACTACAAGATAACAAGGAACACCTCCCACAGACACCACAAACAAATTTTAAACTGCACGTCACACGAATTTATCAACGTCACAAAAAGAGATTTTTATTTTGTGACGTTTATATATATTATCATCTTTTCTCAAAATAGAACTGATATTCAACTACTTACTAGTTTGTAATAACGTTTGATCTAAAAATGAATTTGATAAATACCTGCCATTACATACATTTCTCTCGGAATATGGAATAAAACAATAACTGTCTTTTGTTTCAGTAAATATGTGGTTTAGTTGACATTTGGCCTCAGTGAATATCAGTTTTCTAAGAGTCAATAAAACCACACATTTACCTCAGGACAGTAATTGTATAATATTTGCCTTAAATGGAATATTATCGTAAAACTATGTGATTTTATTACGACGTCAAGGTAACGTAAATCCGAAAGAATTGTTTGAAGGTATAACCATTTCCACCAGTATTGGATAAATAAAAATAACTTACCTGAAGTTATGTGAAGTGATTTTATGTCTTCATGACTTCCAGTATGTATTATAATTAGCATCTGGACAATCAGGAGCATTTGAAGGGATACGTTTTACATCTGATGGAAGGATAGGCCATTGAAATATAAAATTTTATCATGATTTTAATCCTTAGGGTTATTGAATGGTTAAAAATATCATATTATTTCGAGATGTACAAACAAATACAATACAAACGTGTTCTCTTTATAATGCAGTAATTCAACATTAATTCTATTAAGACATGATACAATGTTAAAGTATTGTTTCTAAAATGCTGTATATAAGATCTAGATTGTTGTCCTGATGACTTGGATGTTTTGTTATATGTTCCTTTGAAGATGATGCGATGATAATGCAATAATATTGTACAGTATATTTAGAACATAATATGGTAATAAAAGTGTTCATTTGGTAAAAAAATAAATATAACAATTAAGTAAACTCCTATCATAACCAAAAAGAGAAAAAAAAACAACAAAGGTTGAGGTCTTAAAGAAAATTCATAAAGGAAATGTCAAGATCAAAAGCACGAACACATAAAACAAATGAAAAATAACTGTTATATTATTAACTTAGTACAGACATTTCCTTACGTAAATATGGTAGATTAAACCTGGTTTTATAGCTAGCTAAACCTTTTACTTGTATGGTAGTAGCATAAAATTTAATGATATTGAATTACAGTCATATCATTGTACTTACGAATGCAATTCCTTTTGTAAGATAATAACTGATCCACAATCAGCGATCAAGCTATATGTTTTTTAGAAAATGGATAACTTTTCCAATATATATGAAAGTTTTCATTTTATCTTGTTTATGATACCGAATAACACGAAAGTCAATATAAAACATGGAATGGAAAAACTGGGTTTTTACCTACATCTAATGTCAATGAAATCAAAAGTAAGTAAACAATTAGCGTGGTTTACATTTGTTAGATGAGCAAATTATAAAATGAAAAATCTTGACTAGTTTTAAAAATATTTTTCTTAACTACGAAGGCACATATTTCACTCAGTTTAATTGAGGTCTAACGTTGGCATGTCAGTACCTGCCGATTGTCCTCTGTTAATGTATGTATCATTGTCATTGTGCCTAGTTATATTCTTTAATTACCTACTCTGACATCGGACTTGGACTTCTTGTAAACTGTTTTACTGTGCGTAATGATGTGTGCTTCTTTATTCTACATTGGATCGAGGCATAGGGGAACGGTTGAGATTTTACAAAGCTCTTTTTACCCCGTCACATTTTTGTACCTGTCTCAAGTCAGGAACCTCTGGCCTTTTTTAGTTTTGTATATCTTTCAAATTTTATTTCATTTGTATATGTTTCGGAATTTAGCATTGCGTCCATTTTCACTGAACTGGTACACATTTGTCTTTAGGGTCCAGCTGAGGCACACATACCAGTGCCGGATTTGCTCGCTGCGTTGAAAATCCATGGGTGGCCTTCCGCTGCTATAATCTCCTTTGTCGGGTTGTTGTCACTTTTTTCTCCAATTTCCATACTCAATTGTATTGCATTTTTCAGTATCGGGTTCAGAATTACATCTAATTTTTTGAAGTTCTGATTTTCTCTTTTACTTCTATTGGAACTGAGCACAAACTGAAGCGCAACACATGCTAGTGCTTTTCTAATTAAAATCGGAATTTGAATGGGAAAAGTTAATATAATAAAAAAAAAATATATATATGGGGTTTTTCATTCACAAAAAAAATATATTGAAGTGTCAGCGAGGTCGTCGTCACGGATCAAAATATAAGACGGCCCATAGAATCGATTTGATATAAAGTCATTGTCGTTATGTAATTTAAGCATTGTAAATAAGGGCGACAGTAGTATACCGCTGTTCAAAGTGACTTCTGAATTAGATGTGTATAGACAGAGGAAGTTGTGATTTTATAATGCATTTAACAAATGCAGGCATACTATTGATACTCATTATATATAAAATTATATTTGTTTACTGACATGGATACTATTTATCTGTGTGTATTCTGTTACTATTTCAAAAGATTATAAACAAACGACATATCCCCATGCAATTTGAAATTAATTAACCATTTTATTCTATCGTACAAAAAACAAATAAAAATACATATTTACAAAATTAATTAACCAGCAAAAATAAAACAGGAACAAGCAATAATCTAAATGATAAGAAAAAATAACTTATGTATAGTGTTGACATCGTTAGCCAGTGTTATATTTAACCAGGTTTAATCCATCATTACAATACATAACAAAATACCGGCACTAAATCAGGAACATGAGAGTTGTAATCAATTCGTTTGATGTGTTTGAGCCTTTTATTTTACCATTTGATTATGGACTTTATTTTTTGAATTTTCCCCTGGTTTCTGTTTTTTTGTTATTTGACTGTTTTTGTTAATCGCTATTTTTTTGGGGTTTTATATCATTCGAGTAATCATTTTTATTACTGTATACTGCAATTGTTAATTTTAATAGCATTGATCAAGACGTTCCTTGTTTTTTTTTAACTCTCATCGTTCTAGATAAACGTTGAATGCTACATGCGCATCTGTTACAGTAAAGTTGGTAGTGAAAGTATAAAAACAAAACCGATTTTAAGGGCCTCGGATGACAGTCCGTAAAATCCATCTAAATAGTTTATTAGTATCAGTGAGGTTTACACAGATACAATCTAGTTGACCGAATTTGGGAAAATAATAAGATCTACTTCGTATCATAATAGGGTTATTGTTTGGTGCGTTTTAAATCATTTTGTTCTACATCAGATTTTTTTTCTTTAGTCCATATCATTCAATCCAAAAATAAATTGCATCTGAAAAACAGTTTTACGATTTAAAGTTTAAAGGCCGATGTATCCTTACCTTTCAGTTAAAGTTTTAATGAGTTCAAAGAGGTATATATGATAAGATTCTTGACTTTGTTGACCAAAATAATGGATAAGATACGTTAGAAAGATACGACTTTTTGAAAATAGACACATGATTTGTGGATTAACCCAAGTAAGTTGTCAGTAATTATGACTGTTGTATCATTAGATAGCATCCTATTGTTATATCATGAACTTTGACAACTGCCAAATAAGGCTGTGTCTATTTAAAAAAATAATTCATCACTTAATCATTATAAAGGTTTTGCTAATTTTCAATGTGTCATAAGTGTAGAACGCCCCATGCGGGGGGGGGGGGGGGGGCCTTAGTATTTCAAAAAATTCTTAAATTTGTAAACAGCTAATTTATAAATAAAACCATATCAATGACAATTCATGTCGACACAAAAGGTGCTGACTACTGGGCTTGTGATACCCTCGGGGAAATAAATCTCCACCAGCAGTGGCATCGACCCAGTGGTTTTAAATAAACTCATCATAGAAACCAGGACTAAATTTAGTACATACGCCAGACGCGCGTTTCGTCTACAAAAGACTCATCAGTGACGCTCGAATCTAAAAAAAAGTTAAAAAGGCCAAATAAATTACGAAGGTATCTGGATTATAACTTTGTACGCCAGACGCGCGTTTCGTCTACATAAGATTCATCAGTGACGTTCATATCAAAATATTTAAAAAGCCAAACAAGTACAAAGTTGAAGAGCATTGAGAATCCGAAATTGCAAAAGTTTGTGCCAAATACAACTAAGGTAATCTATGCCTGGGATAGTAAATTCCTTAGTTTTTCGGGAAATTCAAAGTATTGTAAACAGAAAGTTTATAAAAAATACCATATTTTTGATATTCACGTCAACACCGAAGTGTTGACTACTGGGCTGGTAATACCCTGGGGGACAAAACGCCCACCAGCAGTGGCATCGACCTCATGGTGTAAATAGTTATCAAAGGTATCAGGATTATTATTTAGAAAGCCTTACGCGCGTTTCGTCTTCATAAGACTCATCAGTGACGCTCATATCAAAATAGAGCATTGAGGATTCAAAATTCCAAAAAATTCTCTAACAACTCTGCCTAGTTTTCCGTGTTGCATATTTTGAGGCTTCATATTCAAATTTCTGAATGAAAAACTACTTTAGACGACTTCCATCTGCATCCCTTCTATAGAATTAAATTCCTATTATGGAATTTAACCAATACCAGCTTCATACTTAAAATTAATTGGTTTTAAGACTACTTTTTCCTCAGAATATAAAGTGTCGCTCGGGGTGTCCGATTTTGCATCTCAAGGGGTAGAGGCTTCCAATAAAAAACTAATAGATTTGCAGATAGAACATGTATATCGGTTTGTATCTGATACTTTTCAATTCAAACACATCTGCTATATTATGCTAACAAATAAAAAACTGAGAGTACTTCATTTTGCCTGTTTTTTAGTCATATAGGACATGTGCTTTTGATTTAATAAATAATAAAAATTGACTCAAAATATTTCGTTTTAAAGCTAGATATTGATTCCTTTTCCTTTCCAGTCACTATAATAGACGGATAAAAAGTCACTGATGTGGCTCAATGCACTGAATCATGAAGGAAAAACATAGAGCAGACCTTCATATAAGATTTTGCCGAAGCCACCAATAGTTAAACTCTATCAAAGTTCATCATCAGTCTCCTTTCGGAAGCGCACGCGTATAAATGTATTAATCCTATTTTATTTACAAAGTGATCAATGAATGTGATAACCAGATTTGTCAGAATGATGGGACTTGCGAAGATTTAGATGGATTAGCGAGATGGCGCTGTAACTGTCTGCCAGGGTTTACTGGTATACATTGTGAAACTGGTAAATATGAGAAACAAAAGATTGATCAACGCACCACATAATTTACAAAATTGTTAGAAGAGTTAATTTTTGCAAATAAAGCTTAAAGGCTAAACTGACTGCAATAGATAAAACAATAAATGCACCCATAGCCTTAATATGCTATAGTGTCATATATAGAAGTAGGCCTTCGGTTCCAAATTATTGTTTTGATACAGTATTTTGTCTTTTCCCGAGAATCTTAGCTGATTCACTGCAATTAAGAAATCGCTGGAGTTATATGACAATGATGCATCATATTTTAATACAGATGTGGTATGATTGCCAAATATAGTCTACTTCCTATCAGTTTATTGCAGTATTTCTGAAATTCGATTATCAGATATTTATATTCAAGCAAAATATCAAAACAAGTATATTCGGGTATACAAATATATAAAGGGTAATTTCATTTATTCCTCATAGACTACGAGACTCGGTGCACGCTGTACTTGTCATTTCAGACATTAATGAATGTGCAAACACGCCTTGTCAACATAATGGGAAGTGTTTGGATTTGTTGAAAGCGTACAGATGTCACTGCAGGGAAGGTTTTACTGGAAACAGTTGTCAGATAGGTTATTTGATGATATAGTGAAATGTTCTTATGTTTGCATGCATATAATTGTATAATCATATCTTTTCTAGACTGCATCCATCAGATTATGAGGTATACTAAACATTATCACCTATCTAAAATATAAAAACTGATTAAAGACAATTTTTAGACCCCTCCAGCCAATAAAAACCCACAACAACAAACCAACATAGTCTCTCCTATTAATGGACAAAGACAAGTCTGGTATTAAATAAGTTAAAATTAGCGCCATGTTTTCTTTGTTGAAGAACACTCAATTTTTTTTTTAATTAGTGTTTTACTGGAAATTTAAACATTGTGATATAAACTTTTTTAGATTTTCATTGTAGACATAAATAAATGTGGAAGCGATCCATGTATGCATGGAGCAATATGTAGAGATATGGAGTATCTTTACGTGTGCGACTGTCAATCTGGATATGTAGGGGATAACTATCAAATAGGTAAAAAATAAAACACAAACACACTGCAAGGAAAATTCCAGACGGAAAATCATTTCTACCGCAGTCCCACTAGGCCACAATCGCATTACGATCTGTGAAAAAAATGAAAATTTTGACGATCGTAGTGGGATCGTGCACATTGCAGTAAGGTCGCAATACGGTCCTGGTGAGGCCTTCAAGGTTGTGATTAGCGTGGCCAACTTTGAACATGTTCAAAACAATCGTGGTGCGGTCGTGGCTAAATCAGGTCGTAGTAGAAGCGTAGCGAGAGCGCAGGAAGGTCGCAGAAAGATCGCAAAGGTCGCTGTACTATCGTAGCGAGAGCGTAGCAAAAGCGTGATGAATTCAAAACGTCTGCTCTACGATCTTGCACATCGCAGTAAGGTCGCAATACGGTCCTGGTGAGGTCTTCAAGATTGTGATGAGCGTGGCCAATTTAAAAATGTTCAAAACAATCTTGGTGCGGTCGTGGCCAAATCAGGTCGTATTAGAAGCGTAGTGAGAGCTCAGGAAGGTCGCGGAAAGATCGCAAAGGTCGCTGTACCATCGTAGCGAAAGCGTGATTGAATTCAAAACGTCTGCGCTACGATGTCACAACAACGTTACTACGACCTCACTACGACCATCACGTTCACACCTCGACCATGTACGCTTTCATTACGACTATACGACGTTTGCACCACACTACGATTCCAGCACGCCCCATACCGTCTACATCACGCTCTTCTTACGACCTGACTACTTCATACCACGACCATCATGCCAATTGTCATTTTCACATGATATATAAAAGCTCTCCAGATTTTGTTTGTCTGTATGTATTTTAGCCTCTTGTCATTTTTCTCCAATGGCTCAACCATGCTTGACACATCTGTGTCATCCCTGCTATCGTTCACTAAAACATTGTCATTTGAGCTTGATGAACCAGGAATTGGTTGTAATTCATGTTGAATTGATTGATAGAGTTTGGTGGCATGAATGTGTTGTTTTTGAGAAATCTACGTATTAATCAGAAATATACATGAATGGAATGGAACAGTATTTATATAGAACACGATGTTGACGTTATTGAGTTCTAACGTAGTAAGATCGGTATGAACGTAGTGTAAGTGTGGTAAGAACATGCTAAAATCGCAGTAGGAGCGCGAATAATGTCGTAGTGAGAACGTGATGAGCGTAGTAAGATCATGACAATCGTAGAAACAGCGTGGAAAGAACGTGGCATAGTAGTATCGGGATCGTTGTAGAATCGTAATGAGGACGTTGTATCATCGTGAAATCAACGAAAATTATCATTTTCATGCCGCTCATATCGCGACCTCACCACGATCTTAATTTATTATAGATCGCGGTGAGCGTGGTGCGGTCGTGGTCTAGTAGGACTGGGGCTTTATCAAATAGCGAAATCAAATCACAATAAATGGATAACAAATGTCATATTTCTTACTTGGTACAGACATTTATTTATATAGAAAATTGAGGATTAAACCTGATTTTAAAGCAAGCTAAACCTCTCACTTGTTCGACAGTTGCATACAATTCCATGATGTTGACAACAAAAAATGTGCGACCAAACCAAACAGACATAACAGGTTAAAATGTCAAAAATAGGAGTACAGAAGTCAATATTGTGTAATAATATTAATCACTATTAAAACAAACGGATATCTCAACAACGAAAAACAAAATGACATAAAGACAAAGTACATAAGCAAAAAGGAAAAAACAAAATAAAAACAACAAAAAAATACCAAAACACATAACATAATAACAGGATAGATAAGAATCGAGCAACTCAAAAATGAACATAACTTAAAAATGACTGAACAGTAAAGATAAAAATTTACAAAGACAAAAAAATGATAACACGTAATTAAGATTATAAACAACGCCACTAACTATAATCTATACCTTAAGACCATCGTGTAGTCATAAATGTGTGCAAAAGGGTTACACTCGTTGGAATGTTGTACATAAAGTATTTTGTTAAACAGCAAGAAGTGCAATAAAGAATTAATAAATGTTTTTTGGGTGGGTTCATGTTTCTTGGTCATTAGTTTTCTATGTTGTGTCTTGACCCTTAAAAAAATCTTATATTCTGATTTCAGACATTGATGAATGTCAGAGCAATCCATGTTACAACAATGCTTCATGTATTGATAGAACACCCGGATGGAACTGTGCTTGTTTACCTGGGTATACCGGAAACAGGTGTCAGACAGGTTAGTACATATAATGACAAGAAAACAATAGCCTAAAGTGTTTTCAGGTATCAAATAACTATTTCGTAATAATCAATTAAGATAAACTGTATTGTATAAACAATTTGCTTTGCTTTGTTTAATTAATATTTTTTTCAGAGATAAACAAATGTCAAAGTAATCCATGTAGAAATAACGGTACATGTGTGGATCTTATCAAAGGTTATGAATGGCTTTGTACAAATGAATCATTCGGACTGCACTGTGAAAAATGTAAGTTGATTGGTCATGTATTCATCCTGTCTTATTCATATATCATGTTCATGCGAAACTATATTGTCTAATTTAATAGTATTGATCGAAAAAAAGGGTTCGACCCTAAATGACCTTTAAAAGTGCAAGTGATTTAGAAACATTCGGATTATGCGAGACCCTCATGGTTTGGCTAGGTCATTAAACATCCCCTAATAGTAATTGCAATATACAGAAAAAGTCAGAATACAGAAAAGATTTAATCGTAAAATTGAAAAATATTTGTTTTGTTAAGTTTTAATTATTTCCACATGTCTTATGTAAATATTGTTTTCGTTGGGGCGAAATAACATTTTGAATGCTCTCTGACGAACGGTAACTGGACATAATTATCTTACAGATAACACGAATTCCAGTAGCGGTAATTAATTACACCAATCGTCAAAAAATATAAGGAAAATGGTTTGTCGTCACGCAATTCTGCAAAAAACGGGCGGGGTTTCCAATCGTTTTTTACGGCACAAAAATCTGTTGTTAAACTTTAGAATTAGGTTATACAAAACGTGAACTTTTTTCATTTATTCAGTAAGCCTTGATTGGTTCCTAATTTTGTATATTGAAAGGGATTGATCATTGTTCATCTAGTCCTTGTCTGCATGATGGCATATGTACAAATCGATATGGAGGATTTACATGTGAATGTTTAGAATCTTGGTATGGTGAAAGATGTGAATTTAACGAAATTAACAGAACTCAGGTAATCAAACGATAAATTAAAAGTATGTTGTTTAAGAAATATTAGTTACTAGTTTTTCAAAAAATTGAAAGCACTTAAAATCTGTTTGTTCTACCCTGTAGGTTGAATGAATTTTTCACTTAAAGCCAATGAGATATATTTGGTGCGCAAAATAACCATTTCGGGAATACACTTTTTAAATTGGTGGATGATACCAAATAAACTCATCATATATACCAGGACTAAATTTTGTGTATACGCCAGACGCGCGTTTCGTCTACAAAAGACTCATCAGTGACGCTCGAATCCAAAAAAGGTTAAAAAGGCGAAATAAAGTACGAAGTTGAAGGGATATCTTTAATAGAATGGTTCTTTATTGGCAGTCTTGTGTTGTTCGTTATAGTTATCCTACTATCCGGACGGAAACGTTTAGATAACTATTAAATATGTTTGCAACACGTAATAAGTATTTTAACAATACAGAAACTTCATGAGAAGTGCCTTTCTAGCACAAAATCATTTGGAAAATTAAAGTTTGAGGATGACATAAAAAATGTATAGCAAAAATACCGAACGAATATAGAAATAAATTAAAAACCAATTGTTCAGAGAACAATTGAAGGTCTTTCCATCAAAACAATGTATTTTGATATGAAAAGTTGTGAAACTAAGTTTAAAATGTCATTTCAATCGTCAAATGATAGCTCCTAGTAAGCTGATTCCAAAAATATATTGTTTCCATACATTTTTTTTTTAAATAAGGGAGATAATTTGTTACTTCCGGTTTGAAAAATGTTACTTCCGATTATATTTGAATATTTACTTGACACTAATTCCAAAAATATCTGGTTCTATATACTTTTATATTAATAAAGTACAAAAAAATAGCTACTTCCGGTTTACAAAAGGTCACTTCATGTTGTTTTTTCAAGGTTAAATGGTTTGATACCTTTTTCTAAAAGTTGTATATCTTTATCATGTAAACATATAGAATAAAAGCAAAGGTCAAAATGTAGAACGTCAAATTAAGCTATGACCTTGAGATCAATTTCAAGGTCATAAACCAAGGACCTCAAATCAAAAGACCATAGGTCTTAATTATATTTAGTTAATGAGTTATATCACCAAACGCGTATTTTTAAATACAAGAGGGGAGAAAACTCCCTTTTACATTCAACGTACGCTTGCAATCAAAATTTACATCTTACGACATGTCGCAACTAACAATTTAGTAAAAATAATTTGTTGATATCTTATACAGTCTTTGGATATAAGTGAAAATAAGCCAAATTCAAATATTAGAATATGACCCTGACCTTTGACCTTGACCTAATTTTCATTTTTTGGGACCAAGGACGTCAAATCAAAAGATCCTAGGTCTCGATCACTTATGATTTATAAGATAGAAATTCATATCACTTATATCAGATGCATAAGGGGAAATAACTCTCATATGGAGCGGTCATATCGCTTCGGTCAAAATAGGACAAATCATGCCAAGGATATAACGAGCAATTTTGTAAAATAAATATGTCATAATCTTTTACGGTTGCGAAGGAGATGCGCTAACAATGAAAACAGTGTTTGGGGAGATAACTCCTACAAAGAAAAGTATTCGTTTACGCAGGGTAAATTTCAAAAGCGCATAAACTGATCGATATCATATACAAAATATCTAAGCGACATATTGCGAATCAAATGTTTATCGCAAGAACAAAATTAGGCGGAAGAAAAAAAAAAAAAAATAATCAGAAGAAAAACAATAGGTCTTTCCACAGAAAAGTGGAAAGACCTAATAAATTCAAAAACGCGAGGTCAATTAAAACTGAGAAAAAAACCCAAACCTTATCAACCAACAGACTTAGAATATTGATTTTCCGAAGAAAATGGTGGGTTCAACATGGTTTTATAAGTAGATACACCTCCCAATTGTATGTCAGTTGTTGATAAATTTGTAAGTATACATCACAGTCATCCAACACAACTGACTAAAATATAATCTTACAAAGACTTCAAACAAAACAATTGGAGTTATTATTTAATTTGACAAAGACGTCTTATAAAATAACAATTATGGAATAACCTTTAAAATCACATAAGGAACACGACGGGTGTCACATGTGGAGCAGGATCTGCTTACCATTCCGGAGCTCCTGAGATCACCCCTAGTTTTTGTTGGGGTTCGTGTTGTTTATTCTTTAGTTTTCTATGTTGTGTCATGTGTACTATTGTTTTTCTGTTTGTCTTTTTCATTTTTAGCCATGGCGTTGTCAGCTTGTTTTAGATTTATGAGTTTGACTGTCCCTTTGGTATCTTTCGTCCCTCTTTTAAAAAAGAAGTGGATGATATCAATGGACGACTAGTTATTATTTATTTATTTTATATTTTAAAGCTATGTACTGATCTGGAATATACCGAATGCTCCTGTTTTACTCATCAGCTGAAACCAAAGCCAAAATCAAACAAAATATTAATTGGAAGTATAGGATCTTTAATAGGATTGTTTATGACTATTATTTTCTACACTTCATGGATGTTATTAGATAGAACGAATATTCAAGGAAATAGTATTGACCCAGAGAAGCCAAAAATATTTCGCGATAACCAATCAACGAAGAATGAATATATATTGGGACGTTTAGATACAAGTAAATCACCAGTAGGCAGTGACATCCGTCAAAAGAAACATCACAACTGTTTTATGGATCATAGTGGATTTGATTTCTCTAAACTATATTTAAACAAAGATGGTGCCAAGAGAATTATAAAATGTAGACACCAAAGGGATGCATGACAACAATCACCTTAACTTTATAAACATGTATATAGAACAGAAAGTTCTAACAAATAAAACGGTTTTAATATTTATAGCTTTGTTAACGGAAAAGTTGAATATTGGAATATAAATTACAAAATGAAATTGAGTTATGCCAAGTTGTCGACGGTTACTTATGTTTGCTGTTTAATTCAACATGCTGTTACATCAATTGGGTGAAGGGAAATTAGGAATACCCCAACTTCGAAAGTACGACAGACCCTTTGTGTTCAGTAAGATCTTCACACCTTTCAGAGCACATGTGATAAATGTTTGCTCGGATTCGTTTTACTTAATCTTTAGTTTTCTATGAAATGTTTTGTAGACTACTGTCACTTAATGTTGTCTTTTTAGCGGTGTATTTGATATTGCCATTAAGTGCGATGTTTGGCTGGCCACAAAACCAAGTCGTACCAACCATTTTTATAATGTAAAATGTCCTGTACCAATTCACGAATATGACAGTTGTTATCTAATAGTTCGTTTCATGTATGTTGCATTGTCATTTTTTTGCTGCCATTCAGTGTTTCTGTTGTTTCGTTGTATTACTCATATAAGTGATGTATTTTCTTCGATTTTTAGTTTGTTACCTGTATTAGCATTCTCTTAATCGATTTATGACTTTTGAACAGCGGTATACTACTGTTGCTGGTATTTGCCATAGTATTGTCGGTTTAATTAAAATTTTGTCACAACAGCCTGTTCCCGCAAAATTAATATGAAAAGCATGAAAATGAAATATATTAACAGACTTATTGAGGTTATGATTTAATCTTGATAATTTTTAAAATTCAAAACTTCATACCTCGGTTACATCAAAAGTCAGCAGAGAACAATATGATCCTTCAACTTGATACCGTGTATCGTTAAATGACAATTTATATAAAATATTTTATTGGAAAGAGCACAATTTTAAACATAATCCGTGTGGCTATGTAATTACATTGGACATAAAACGGTTATAAAGGACATCAATTGCATTCTCTGTCTAAAACAGTTTTTAAACAGTGTCATTAGGTCATTAAAGACGCACGATCCTGATATTGTAAAAATGATAATTATTGTTATGATAACTGAAAGTAAAAGAAAAAGTAAAATATTATTTCATCTCGATCAGCTAACTTTCAGTTCTTTGAACTGGTTACTCAAATACTATCAAAGAACTTATTAGCTAAAGCCGACCTCTGCTCTTCGGTGGGGTTGTTGTTTCTTTGACACATTCCTCATTTCCATTCACAATTCTATTATCATTAACTTTGTGAAAACATATAGGAAAATAGTTACATTATATTATTATGTTGAGTAAGATATTCCTTAAAAGTTTTAGACAAATTATGTGCCTTTGATCATCTTATCAATTCGTCGACAGTTTTGACTTTTCAACTGTTCACACTGATACTCCAAAGAATCTTATCAAATCTTATCAAATTTAAGTGTTCCTATTAAATTATTAAATGATTGACTGAATTTAGACGAAACGCACGTCTGTGTATTAAATGACAAGCCTGGTACCTTTGAAAACTATTAACTTACAAGAAATGTGATGGGATGATTCAAGATTTAACTCTATTATTAAATCGTGAAATAGTGTTTTATCGATATAAATATTCATTTTGTTATCAATAAATTTGAACCCAGCTAATTTCTATAAATATAACAACATTCACGGTCCTACAATCTGTAAATACCTTTAAATGAGAATCACCAAATTGAAAAATAATAGTGCTTTGAAAAACCCAAAATAAAAGTTTACGATTCAGAAATTTTTACCGCAATGAAATGAAGTATCAATTTTCTATACAGGAGGGGCGAAAGGAACCACCAAATTGAAAAATAATAGTGCTTTGAAAAACCCAAGATAAAAGTTTACGATTAAATTTTTTTTTACCGCAATGAAATAATGAAGTATCAATTTCCTATACAAGAGGGGCGAAAGGAACTAAAGGGACAGTCAAACTCAAATATTGAATCCAAACTGACAATGCCATGGCTAAAAAACAAAAAGACAATCTAACAAATAATAGTACACAAGACACAACATAGAAAATTAAAGACTAAGCAACACGAACCATACCAAAACCGGGGGTGATCTCAAGTGCTCAGGACGGGGAAGCAGATCCTGCTCAACATGTAAAATAAATCAATTTAATTCAATGGAACTCTTCACGTATTATGATAATGTAGTATGACACATGCACAGTTTCATGTGTTTTTTTGTAATGGCGTATTTAATTAATTTATTTGAATGTTGAATGTATACTGATTTACATTGTTTTCTTAAAATGTTTTGTACCAAGTCAGAAAAATGGCTATTTTTATATTATAGTTCGTGTCTATGTGTGTTACATTTAAGTGTTGTGTTTCTGTAATGTCGTTGTTTTCTTCTAATATTTGATACGTTTCACTCAGTTTTAGTTTGTAACCCTGATTAGTTTTTTTCCCCTATCGATTTATGAGTTTTGAACAGCGGTATACTTCTGTTGCCTTTTTTAAATGTTATATGCATGATTTATTCTATCAGTGGTTATTGTCTTGAAACTATTTATCATTGGCTGTTACTTTCAGACCTGTACTTTGTGTCTTTTGTTTAGCTTTAGACATATATGAATGCCTGCCACCTACGGTCAGCGTTATTGTTAGATTTTTTTTGTATGATGTGTAACTTTTTAACAAATTTTGATAGTTTTATAATGTACCGCTACATCTCTTTTACACGTGAGGGGAGAGTTGGTGCCTTCAAAAATGTTAAACATCATATATATGTCTGTTCCAAGTCAGGAGCCTATGGTATAGTGTTTGTCGTTTTTTCATGTCTAACATATGTGTTTTGTTACAAATTATGCCGTTAGTTTTCTCAATAGAGTTATTTAAAATATTTCTCACATCCACTTGATTAAAACAGTTGTGGATATGCGAGTCATACCACATCTCTTCATTTTAGATGTGTTTTTTTTTTATGAAACATAGTTCATGGCCAAACTTAAAGATCCGTCTTCATATCATTTAATTGCTAAATCTTAACGTAAGCAGCGGAACTCGGTCTTTTTACGGGAGAGGCAAAAAATACAAGAGGACACTCAAACTTATAAGTTAAACTGATAACGCCTTGGCTAAAAGAAAAAAAAAAAAAAAAAAAAAACCAACAGACACACCCTTTTACCCAGAACACAACATAGAAAACTAAGCAACACGAACTCCACCAAAACTGGACGTTGATCTCAAGTGCTATTGAAGTGTAAGCAGATCCCGATCCACATGTGGTACAGTCGTTCTGCTGATAAAAGTACAAACCAGGTAAAGCATCTTATTCGGTAGTTCACATTGGCGATTGTAGTTACGTCATCATGTCATTAGGAAAATATGCGTTAAAATCTGTAAAACTGATACTAGTATACCATAACGGCCAACCAAATATGGATGGCGTCATTGAAACTTATGAAGGAATTATTTCAGCGTCACCACTTGGAACTATGGTTTAATATCTTCCTATTTGGCAGCAATCCTCTGTAAAAGAAATCATGATAGGAGGTACAAGTCCTGGAATATCTTATCAGCTGGGAGATACATACTCCGTATTCAGGCGCTACTATTTTGCTACAAAGACATGGACAGTTCACAATTTGAAAGCTGAAAACATCTCATAAATCATCAATAACATGCAATAATTGTCCTCCCTACGTACATTTAAATAGTGTAGTTTCAAACGGAAAACTCTATACGGAAGTTTACCTCTTAAGAAATGTTTCATGAAAAAAAACACATCATATCTTCACTTCTACGGCGAAGTTGTTTGTAAAGTTTGTAAATTAATATACGATCCAAGTATACTAATCATTCTAATGGGTCCTTTGAATAATCTTATTTCTAAAGCTGCTTGTATCTACATTAATTCTGATTTTGAAAAAATGTTAAAACGTAATTAAACGTGTTTTCAACAGACTGTCAGCATTTCAATGTGAACAAACTGTGCTCTTCTACTTGCCGACTTGTTTCTTTATTATTATGAGGCTGACTTCATGCAGGAACTTCTTAGGAAGAAAGATAATAAGTTAGCAATATCCTTTAACTCTACTTTCCGCTATATATATAGATGATAAAGGATAGTACATATACAATTAAGTCGGCCTCATATCTTGTGGGTCGGTTGAAACTCCTTCGCAACCGTAAAAGATTACGACAAATTTATTTTATAAAATTGCTCGTTATATCCTTTGCATGATGTGTCCAATTTCGACCGAAGCAATATAAACGCTCCATATGAGAGTTATTTCCCTTTTTGTATTTGAAATTTTGAAATGTATTTTAAACTGGAACACCATAAGTGATAGAGACCTAGGATCTTTTGATTTGAGGTCCTTGGTCCAAAAAAATGAAAATTAGGTCAAGGTCGAAGGTCAAGGTCATATTCTAATTTTGGAATTTGTCTTATTTTCACTCATTTTCATTAACCTTATAAGATATCGACAAATTATTTTGTATAAATTGTTAGTTGCGACATGTGGTAACTAAATAATTTTAGTTGAAAGGGTGCGTAAACAATGAATGGGAGTTTATTAAATTTACTGTTTGCATAAGTATAAATTACTCTAAATTATAGGGATTTTCTGGTAACTTAACGGAAAACCCTTGCCGTTTTTGGCACAACCTTTTTGATCTTTTGGTCCTCGATGCTGTTCAACTTTGTACTCGTTTCGGCTTTCAAACTTTTGTATCTGTGCGTCACACATAGGTCTTGTGTGGACAAAATACACTTCTGGCGTATTAAAATTTTAAACTTGTTGCCTTTTGTTGGCTGTTGTTCGTGTGATTCTTTGTCAATTGTGTTCTCCAATTTATTTATATTGTAGTCCTGTGTTGTCATTTTGATGTTATATTTCATATGGCCATAAAAGTGCGAGGTTTGGCATGCCACAAAACCAGGTTCAACCCACCATTTTTTCCTTTAAAAATGCCCTGTACCAAGTCAGGAATATGGTCATTGTTATATTATAGTTCGTTTCTGTGTGTATTACATTATAACGTTGTGTCGTTTGTTTTCTCTTATTTTTGAGTGTAAATTCACATTGCGATAAGACGTGTCACGGTACTTGTCTATCCCAAATTTATGTATTTGGTTTTGATGTTATATATATATATGTTATATTTGTTATTCTCGTGGGATTTTGTCTATATGTGTTACATTTTAGTGTTATGTCGTTGTTCTCCTCTTATATTTAATGCGTTTCCCTCGGTTTTAGTTTGTTATCCCGATTTTGTTTTTTGTCCATGGATTTATGAGTTTTGAACAGCGGTATACTACTGTTGCCTTTATTTAGCCCCTATCATATCTTAAATTATGTTTAAAGTGATATAACTTATTAACCATACATATTAGAAACTAGGATCTTTTGATTTGAAATCCTCAGTTTGTGACCTTGAAATTTAGGTCAAGGTCATAGGTTAATTTGACAATCTAGATTTTGACCTTTGCTTTAAATTCATATCTATACATCATAAAGCCATATGAACTGACATTTTAGACTGATTTTTTATATTTTAATATCAAAATAGATATTAACTGGTGGAAAGACCTTCAATTGTTCTCTGAATAATTGGTTTTTAATTCTAATATGACGTGCTTCTTTAGCTTTGTAAACAACACTGTGATAAAATTCTCGATAAAATATACTTAGCGCAGACTCAGAGATATGCATAATAATGGCTGTTACAATATACTTCCCACGTAAATCTACATGTATTGGAACCTATTTGCAGATCCTTTGCCGATTTTATTGTTTTTAAAAGTGCAATTAAAAAAGACAAAATAACTTTTATTCTTATTCGTATGCATAATAAAAAAAAGTAATGCACAAGAGCTCGGAGAAATCAACAAAATAAAAATTAAATAAAATTCCCCGAAAGTCTATTAATCTTTTTGGCGCATTTAAGTCATTTCAAAGCATGACGTCATACAAATGAAACCGCTAAACTTGAAAGTTTTCTGTTACATGAACCATCGGAATTCGTATGATATTGTATTAAAACTGATTTTTTGAGGTAGGTTTTGTTTTATTTTCTATTCTATTGCATTATTTGCATATTTACCCATTTCAGCAAGTCAACATGGCGGCTCCTTAGTTACAAAATGTCAACTTTTGATTTGACGGAAGCTTATGAGAAAAACCTGTAAACTAAAAATGGCAAATGTTGGGTTTAAGAACTTAAAGAATTTAAAAAAAGTTTTTTTCTATCAGTTATTCTCGAAATTACCTACGCAAGTTACATATTTATAAAGATATTTGAGCTTTATCTAACAGGGAGTAAAAAAAGAACAGCCACATACACAGCATACCCACCCTCGCTTCAGTTTTTTAATGACCGAATTTGTCCTATTAGAATCGAAATAACGCTCAGGATAAAATTCGAATATCACGGCCCAGGCCATGTGTAAATTTCCAACAATCTATGGCTTCCATGAATTATTTCTTAATTTGCTCCTCCAAACGAGGTTAAATCGGTACCTTTCTTTATCTTTTAAATTTTTTTATTCAATTTGTCTTATGAACAATTTCGGTTATCTCATGAATTGTTCATCAATCTTATATAAGTTCGTTTAAACCATTCGTTAAATAACAATGAAGTGCGTAGGTAAACCACATAATATTTAAAAGGAAGTAAGTAATATTTAAAAGCTGTATTCTAATAGTAAAATACAATGTAGTCGCCACCGATTTTACGTTATATCCAAAAGGTGCATTTCTTTAGTTAATATATTTTGCGAAATAGTTATCTGTGATAAGGCTTATATCATAGATAAGAGTCATTTTTGTGATCTTTCTATTGGTTGCTATGATGTTTTACCATCTTTTAAATACAACTATAAAAGGGTTAACCTTTTCACAGGTCTAATTTTCACGTTACAGGATGAACCATTCATTAAACGTTTCTTTGTATATCTATGCACTAACATATATAGGTACACATTGTATTCCGTTGGACATATTTTATCCATATGGCTTTTCTCATGGGGACAAACAACTATCTAAAAGCAACGACGGAAGTTCTGATGAAATTCATATCAGTACAGCTTTCCCGTTTTTCAATCACAGCCACAATTCCCTTTATGTAAGTACTTACGTATTATGTTATCCGACCCTTATACAAATTGTAATACACGAAACACGATCTTCAAAAAATTAGCAACAGGCACCAAAGGTAAAATCATGTAGTGAGTCGAAGAAAAACGGCCAATACCATTCATGGGAAAAATAATTAAAAATAATTCTAAAGGCAAACAACACATCTACACTTAAAACGAGTTACGAATCTCATGTGATCTGAACGAGTAAGCAGATTCTGCTACGCTAGTTATATCAGTAGTGTTTTTCATGGCAAATAAAGAATTCGCAATAAGTAGAGTTCATTGCTATCACAATCGAGGATATTTATGCTATTTGAAGAGGGGCTTTGAAATGTTGTTGCAAGGTTCCAAAACTTACATTTCACTACATGGGCCACGGATTAAGACGTGCTTTAAAAAAAACGTGGCTGTGTTTTATACATACAATTTCTCACGCAGTCAATTATTATTATTATTATTATTATTATTATTATTATTATTATTATTATTATTATTATTATTATTATTATTATTATTATTATTATTATTATTATTATTATTATTATTATTATTAGTATTATTATTATTGTTGTTATTATTATTATTATTATTATTATTATTATTATTATTATTATTATTATTATTATTATTATTATTATTATTATTATTATTATTATTATTATTATTATTATTATTATTATTATTATTATTATTATTTCCACATAATGAGGATATTTTTTTAATGTCTTGTCTATTGCATCCGTATAAAACACACTTATGTTGTGAAATATGTTATTTCTTTTACGAATGAAAACAACTTCAACAAAATTAGTTTAACGATATCTTTAATATTTTTCAGGTGAATAAAAATGGAGCTTTAAGTTTCCTTTCACCATTGAAATGGTATATTCCATCTTCTTTTCCATACAAACAACATGCTCGAATGGTGGCGACGTATTGGGCCGACATTGACACAGACACAGTGGGTGATATTTGGTACAGGGAAACAAATAGCTCAATTTTACTGGGTATAGCATCCTGTGAAATACGATCAAATTTTCCACAACAATCACAATTTATTGCAAGCTGGATATTCATATCGACTTGGGAAAATGTTAGTTTTCACGGGGCTGATGTAGCAGGACACACACAAGTATTATTTTTATTTCCTTTTTTTGCATACTCAAAATGTTAATTATATGACTTTGTGTTACCTTGTCAATACCTTCCCAGAGCAATGAGAACAAACCTTAATCGAGAATGAGCTTCTATTGATAAAATATGCCTATAAATTTATTGGCACAACGCAATTAATTTTATCAGACTGTTCAGGACGTCTTTACACACATACTTATTTGTTGAGTAAAGGCATTTTCAACCAATTTTTGCAGTTTGTTCTTATGTTAACGCAAACATGTTAATGTCCGTCGCATTCTTTAGATGCATGCTTTTCTCAGGAGCCTGTAGTCTAGTGGTTGTCGATGGTTGCTGTCCGTCATTATTGTTTGATTTTCGTGTTAATTTGTCATAAATCAGACCGTTGGATTTCCGTTAGAAATTGTTTAGATTTATGTCATGTCGAACCTGATTATAGGATAATAGTTCGCTCATTGTGTTAGATATAACGATGCGCTTAATTCCACATTTGTTTATAGTTGTCTCATTGGCTATCATACCAAATGTCCCTGTAATCATATACTATTCAAATAGACATTAATATAGCAGCGTCCTCAATTTGAACAAAGTTCGTGAGCAGTTTACAGTAATAAAATTGAGAAAGGAAATGGGGAATGTGCCGAAGCAACAACAACCCAACCATAGAGCAGACAACAGCCGAAGGCCACCAATGGGTCTTCAATGTAGCGAGAAACTCCTGCACTTGTAGGCGTCCTTCAGCTGGCCCCTTAAAAAAATGTCTACTAATGCAGTGATAATGGACGTCATACTAAACTCCGAATTATACACAAGAAACTCAAATCAAAAATCATACAAGACTAACAAAGGCCAGAGGCTCCTGACTTGGGACAGGCGCAAAATTGCCTTTCTCTCATCTGCAAGGGGCCAACTAGAAATTGTAAGTTTTAGTACTAGTACGATCGGATTTGTTCACGTTGTCATATATTAAACCTGTTTGTTCTAATTTTTCCAGAGATGTACATTTCAGTGTATTCTGGTTACTGATGGGAAGTATTCGTTTGCTGTATTTAAATATAAATTGATACACGTAACTAGTGAAACAGCCAGTGGTGGGAATCCGTCTCATGGTCGAAGAGGTACTCCTGCTCAGGTGATAACCACTTATAATGTAATCGCCAACCCCCTAATTGAAATTAGAAAAAAAAACAAACATCTATTTGGATAGATATAGCAGTACATAGGCAAATTTAACTCACACCAATTAAATGTGAATATAAATTCATGTCTATCACACGTGAAATTCACGTCAATTGTACCTGAAACATGCTTATACGTGAAACTCACCTGAATTTTTTTAAGTAAAGTAATTCAGATAATGTCTAAATTTTCGCGTTTAATCAGAATCATGAAATATACAATTTTATTTGCTAACTACAGTTTACGTGAAATGCATGTGAAAAAATTTGATGTGAGATTCATATGAATCTTAATTAATTTGAAAGATATTTTGGATTTCGCTTTTCGTATTTAAAGATGTAAGATACATATTGATGTTATACATAGGTTGGATTTGATGCTGGTGATGGAATACATTTTTATTCTGTTCCCGGATCACAGACACCTGGTATTATCAATATAACAAAGATGTCAAATGTTGGAATTCCAGGAAAGTTCATCTTTCGTGTTGATCTAGCTACCATAGTTATATGTGAGTACTGAAATACATGATTTGTAAATGCGAATATGACAAATAATATATATTAGCTGTGTTTTGAAAACAATAATTTCTGAACACAGATTTCAAATGTTTACAGTTACGTTATCTTATGTAAGATATAAATCAATATGAATATGAAAACAATGAGAATTTAAGTCAAGGAAAAAAAAGAGAAAAAGCTGTAAGCAAAACTTGATTTCAATATTTGAGAGTACTCTTAGATCGACACAGTTTCTGTTAATATTTATCAGTGACCGTTTAAATGTTCATGTTTCGCTTTCTGTACTGCATGTGAGGTTTCTACACGACATTGATTTAAATAATTATCACAAGCCTTACGTCGGGCTATAGTTGGTTTCATTACCGTTAAGAGTTGATCGCTTGCAAAACATGTTTAACCCTGAAACATTCGGTATAAGCATTTATAACGTAATACAGGAGCCTGTAACTCAATGTTTGCCGTTGATGGTTTTCGATCTTTTTTTGTTTTTTTTATCTTAACATATATCAGGCAATTAGTTTGTTTCTTTTTAATTTTTGCATATATTGCCTTTCCGGTGCTTTTTGTAGCTTACTATACACCATTGGCTTATATCATTCTTGCATACTGTACGATGAGTCATATAGTAAATCACATCATCGTCATGTAGGTATTTGTACAATTACCTGTGAGTAGTTTTTGCAAAAATACACACCAAAAAAAGAGGGCGTTACATTTTCAATCTTTTATATCTGGGCGTCACTGGTGAGTCTTGTGTGGACAAGGCGCGTTTTTGGCGTGTTGAATTTTGAACCTGATGCTTTTTGTTATCTATTAATCATGTTTTTCTGTGTCTAATATGTTCTCCTATTTATTTGTATTGTAGTCCTGTATTATTATGTTGTCATTGCAATGTTATATTTAACTTTGCCATTAAAGTGCGAGGTTTGGCATGCCTTAAAACCAGGTTCAACCCACCACTTTTATTCCCCTTTTAAAAGTGTCCTGTACCAAGTCAGGAAGATGGTCATTGTTATAATATTGTTCGTTTCTCTTATTTTTGAGATATTGAGATAAGACGTGGCACGGTACTTGTCTATCCCAAATTCATGTATTTGGTTTTCATGTTACATTTGTTATTCTCGTGGTGTTTTGTCTGATGATTGGTCTGTTTCTGTGTGTGTTGCGTTTCGGTGTTGTGTCGTTGTTCTCCTCTTATATTTAATGCGTTTCGCTCGGTTTTGGTTTGTTACCCCGATTTTGTTTTTTGTCCATGGATTTATGAGTTTTGAACAGCGGTATACTACTGTTGCCTTTATTTATCAAATTCTAAGATACGAGGAGTTGTTGAAATTTACATTATACATAACAATAAAATAACGTTTAATGATAATTAAAACAAAAAGACAGGTGTTAGTAAAAATATTTGTTTTAATTGAATATGTTAAAAATTAATGAACAAACAGTTGGTTAGAAAGGACTCAGTATTTGCAAGTCATATCATGTCAAACTTGGAATACTTCCATTTAACGGCTACGTATGATAGGGTTCAGCACCATTGTCATCGGAAAATGCAATATTGTTTAAATAATACAAAAATAGTTGACTTAGACACTTTTGGGTATTTTTTTCAAATGAATTCAATAATGATAATATATCTAATTGCCACACATAGATCTTATCAGTGTAAGCATGTTACTGTCGGCTGTGATTGGTCTATTTTACTACGTAAAAATAATGTCTTTTCATAATTATAGCATTGCTCACAGCTTGAAAGTACTTCAAATTGTTTCAAATTAAACAAATTACCCGTTTTGTCGTGCTTGAAAATATTTTCTATATATTATACAATTGATTAAAATATAAATTTTTACATAGGTTCCTCCGAACCATTTTCATAATTCATCTTCTCCTGTTCATTGATAGTCGGAAAATATTAACTATTAAATTAAACCTATTTTACTTTTGATAACTATTAACACCACTGGGTCGATGCCACTGCTGGTGGACGTTTCGTCCCCGAGGGTATCACCACCCCAGTAGTCAGCACTTCGGTGTTGACATGAATATCAATTATATGGTCATTTTTATAAATTTTCTGTTTACAAAATTTTAAATTTTTCGAAAAACTAAGGATTTTCTTACCCCAGGAGTAGATTACCTTAGCCGTGTTTGGCACAACTATTTGGAATTTTGGGTCCTTATTGCTCTTCAACTTTGTATTTGTTTGGCTTTTTAACTATTTTGATCTGAGCGTCACTGATGAGTCTTATGTAGACGAAACGCGCGTCTGGCGTATAAAATTTATAATCCTGGTACTTTTGATAACTATTTACACCACTGGGTCGATGCCACTGCTGGTGGACGTTTCGTCCCCGAGGGTATCACCAGCCCAGTAGTCAGCACTTCGGTGTTGACATGAATATCAATTATATGGTCATTTTTATAAATTTTCTGTTTACAAAATTTTAAATTTTTCGAAAAACTAAGGATTTTCTTACCCCAGGAGTAGATTACCTTAGCCGTGTTTGGCACAACTATTTGGAATTTTGGGTCCTCATTGCTCTTCAACTTTGTATTTGTTTGGCTTTTTAACTATTTTGATCTGAGCGTCACTGATGAGTCTTATGTAGACGAAACGCGCGTCTGGCGTATAAAATTTATAATCCTGGTACTTTTGATAACTATTAATGCATCATCCATTCTAATCATTACAACTGCCCGGCTATCTAGTCACAAAGTTTAGAGATATAGCGTAAAATCTTATCCTCATCCGACCCTTATAATAACAGTCGATATAGATCGGAAACGACAGGATTAAACATCAGCAGTAACGCTAAAACCTACACAACAAAGTACAAACCAGGTCACTTGATTTGTACATAAACTGATGATATTTAATTACGTATGTAGAATTTCGATTTGCTGCGGATAAGAATGATGAATGATGCATGCATAGAAAAAAAGATTTATCTAATCTGAGTGCACTAACAGTTCATACCATTCCCTTAGTTCAATTGTTGTATGTAAACAAACGCCTGCTACTCGAAAGTTCAAAGGTTATGTTCATATTATGTAAATGTAAACACTTGTGGATATTAAAAAAATAATAAAGATACATTGAAATTAAATAATAAATCGTTCAAAATTTCTTTCGAAATTGTTAACAAACTATCATTTAGAACGAACTCGACAGCACAATTTAATCAAATTGAAGTCTCAATAACCCCAAACAAATTTATTATTTTTAAAATATGCAACAATGTAAAAGGGGCACTAGCTACGAGATACATAAAAATCTAGTACATCATTTTTTTGGCTCAATCATTATATATAAAATTCCATTATATTGACAACGATGTATGAAAGAAACAAACATGTTATACTTCCATCATATTTGATTTTATCTATTTAAATCAGTATATACGACAAACAGGTATGACTGATACCATGCATTCTATCAAATTCTATTGAATTGATCATCATCCACTAGTGCTTCTATACTGCTAAAGGGGTTGACTTATAACTCACATTCAATCACATTTAATATCATATATTTTAAGCACCATCACCAAATAAATGGTTATATTCTATTGATGATATTTATTTAAAGCACCATCACCAAACGGATATGTACTATTAATGGTATATATTTAAGCACCATGGTTATGCACTATTGATTATATTTATTTAAGCACCATCACCAAATGGTTATGTACTATTGATGATTTTTATTTTAAGCACCATCACCAAATGGTTATGTACTATTGATGATATTTATTTTAAGCACCATCACCAAATGGTTATGTACTATTGATGGTATTTATTTTAAGCACCATCACTAAATGGTTATGTACTATTTATGATATCTATTTTACGCACCATCACCAAATGGTTATATACTATTGATGATATTTATTTAAGCACCATCACCAAATGGTTATGTACTATTGATGATATTTATTTTACGCACCATCACCAAATGGTTATGTACTACTGATGATATTTATTTTAAGCACCATCACCAAATGGTTATATACTATGGATGGTATTTATTTTAAGCACCATCACCAAATGGTTATGTACTATTGATGATATTTATTTAAGCACCATCACCAAATGGTTATATACTATGGATGATTTTTATTTTAAGCACCATCACCAAATGGTTATATACTATTGATGATATTTATTTAAGCACCATCACCAAATGGTTATGTACTACTGATGATATTTATTTTAAGCACCATCACCAAATGGTTATGTACTATTGATGATATTTATTTAAGCACCATCACCAAATGGTTATATACTATGGATGGTATTTATTTTAAGCAGCATCACCAAATAGTTATGTACTATTGATGATATTTATTTAAGCACCATCACCAAATGGTTATGTTCTATTGATGATATTTATTTTAAGCACCATCACCAAATGGTTATGTACTATTGATGAAGGGAGTGACTGGAGTAGAAACATATCCTCCTGGTGTTACTGACCTATTTGGATTATGGAATTCAACTAAGACCATTAATGAATTCCAACCAGGAGCCAACTCACTGACATCAAACTTCCCAGGACACTACAAACCAATATGGTCAAACAACTGGACAGGACTTTGTTTAGATAAGGTATGGAAACAGTCTCTTATAGAGATTGCATTGGTGACGTAAAATATATCGATATAAGAAAAAAAAATCGTAATTACAATACATATATAACTACTTCTAAAAGAACGGCAGACAATATCTGTTACAAAAAGCTCTGTTTTTCTACCCATAAACAAGCTACATCAACTTTTGGGGGATTGCAACATAATTCTAAACTGCATTCCTAAATATGAAATCGTTCAAACTATAATTGCATGTTGGTGCTTTAAACTGTTTCCCGAAACTGATTACCCTAAAGATCATAAAGATAATAACATTTTATTTACTAGAATTAAGTAAGTCAATAAGGGTTGGGATTCTATAAATATTACCGGTATTCTGTAAAAGAACAAATATGTTTAACTGTCGAAATACTAAGCTCCCCCTTTTTGTTACGTGTACAAAAAATCTACCGAGAAGTAATGTTTTAATTATAGCGATGTGTAAATTTGTTACTATCAGATTTTTTTATAGTTTTGTTTATTTCAAACCAGAAACAATACAGCTTATAGGTATTTCATAACAGAACATTTTTAATACAATCGGAAGCAAGACTACATATTAAAAATCACTCCGACCATACGCCTACGTCATGAAGTAAGTTAAAAAACAAAACCCGAATTGAAGCTAAATTAAAAAAACACAATAAAAATTAATTAAATCAAGCACTATCAATCAACGGATCAAATGAAAAAAAAAGTGTCATATTCATTACTTGGTACATATATTTTCGAAGTAAAAAGTAAAAACACAAAATCTCCGAGGAAAATTTTTTCAAATTCCTAACTCGGTACAGGCATTTATTTATATAGAAAATGGGGGATTAATCCTTGTTTAAAGCTAGCTTAACCTCTGGTTAAATATGGTTTTATAGTAAACTAAACATCCCACGTATATGACAGTTGACCAGTATTCAATTAGGTGGGTGATGAGGCAACCCAAATAGACATAATACCTTAAGGCTAGTATGATAATTTTTGGCATCCAACAGCAAAAACTTTGTAAACACACACGTGGTGCAATCAAAAACCTGGTGATGCATTTTCAAATCAGCGAAAATAGTTGAATTAATTACTTTTGAGCGTTAAAATATCGTTTAAAGTAAAAGATATTAGTAGTATAATGATTTTCAATAGTCATAAGTTAATAAAACGAAAACAAATCAAGATTACAAACCTCATCAGAGGAAAACTCTAAGAGGAAACCAACGGAACAACAGAAACACTGAACTGCTATGGGGTTGATGTAGAGACAGAGGGAGGTCTGATAGTATTAACGAAACCTGATCAGACGGAGATTTCGGACCTACAAATCCAACCTAAATTACAACCGTTTGCTGGTCCATAAAGCTCAAATTACGATATTTTAGTGAACGATAGCAGAGATAACACAGATGTGTCAATAGATAATGCAAGATGTGGTATGAATGCCAATAAGTCAACTCTCCATCCTAGTAGCAATTTATAAAAGTAAACCATTATAGCCCCAAGGTATGGCCTTCAACACGGAGCCTTGGTTCACATTGAACAGCAAGTTATAAAGCGCACCAAAAACTACTAATGTAAAACCATTCAAACGGGAAACCCAACGGTCTTATCTATGTAAACGAGAAGCATGGTTGAGCCATTAGAGAAAATAGACAAGAACTACATACATACAAACAAAACCTGGAAGATATATCACATATTTTAGGTGAAAAGACATTGAGGATGATGGTTGTAGTATGAACGTAGTCAGGTCGTAAGAAGAGCGTGATGAGGACGGCAGGGGCGTGCTAGAATCGTACTATGGTCTTGAACAGCGTGGTATAAACATGGTAGAGTCGTAGTGGAAGCGTAATTGGGTTAAAGTGAGAACACGATGGTCGTAGTGAGGTCGTAATAACGTTACTGTGAGATTGTAGTGCAGTCTCTCCAGAAAGAATAACGCTTTCGAGACGCTCTCGCTACGATGGTACATGCCATCTAACTACGACCTTAGTGCGCTCTCACTGCGGTTCTACTACGACCTGATTCGCCACGATCAAACTACGATTGTTTTGAACATGTTTAAAGTTGGCCACGCTCATCACGATCTTGAAGACCTCACCACGACCGTGATACGACCTTACTACGATCATCAAAATTTTCAATTTTTTCACAGATCGTAGTGCGATCGTGGCCTAGTGGGACTGCGGTTTAATACCACCTTTTCGGGCACAGTAAAAAAAAAAAGAACATACAGGAAAGTAGTACATATTTAAAACAAAATAGTTTCTACGCTCAGGTGTAAACCTCATCCATGTAGCATACATTTTTGCAATTAAGGTATCAAATGAATTGCAAAGGACTGGGTAACACTCAAATCACTAATAAATGTTATGTATATTGGCGTTTGTTTTTGTAAAAGTTCAGTGTTACTGTTGTTAAGTTGTTTTCCTCTTATAGATAAATCAGGAATAAATTGACTTTGGCCAAAGGGTTTCGATTCTAAGTAAAATCGTTTAAGATTCCATTTTGCACAACTGAATCATGATAACCCATTCATCCGCTTTTACCGTTCCATACAAGTGTCCAAATCATTCACAGTTAGTACTGGTTTTATCATTGTGAGCACTGCTGTTTTTAAAGGACAATATTTTGGACATATTTGAATTTGGTATACAGAAGCCTTGAGTAGCATAATGACCTTCAGAGACTCTTTTCCTTCAGACCTAACCTACTTAAAAGAGGGATAAAGGGTAAAATTATCCCTAAATAATAAGTGTTTTTTAAATCCCATTTTTTTTCGAAATGAGATTCAAATAATAAAACTCAGATATAATTTCCATATTCAATGAAGCATTATACTATATAGCTGACCATAAATGTTTTTTACTCTTTATCGAAGCCGTGTCTATACCTGTAGTTGTTTATATTCTCATCACTTTTATCTGGTTGATGGTTGTATCATATTGAAGCAAATCAAATTAAAGAACATCCAGTTGCTATAATTAGTTGATGTATGTCTGGCCTTGAAGGCATAACACTTTCCTCAGTGCTCGGAGCACAAAAATCATGCTCGAAACATGAAATCCAGCAATTTGATTGGTTGATTTTCGAGTCTGAGTACAAAAATCATGCTCGAAAGTGTTATGACCGTGAGGCCAGGTATACAGGATGCACAGGACATTATTCTATTTGAGATACTTGTTCTGAGATTCAGAAATGTGATTAGTAATTGGTGTCTTGAATATTCTAATTAAGCGTGAAATTGTACAGTAATTTTGTTCAAAAGTAAATAAACATCAATAAATATAGATATTAGATCGAAATTACAGGTCAGGGTATCTATATACAAAAATGGTGTAGAGAAAGCTTTCATGTTGTTCAATGCTACAGGAGCAGATAAGATGAGTTGGTTTACACCTAGCAGAATTATAGATTCGTCATGGGTTGATTTACAATCTACACCTAAACAGTACTTTGCAATGTCTCCGTAAGTATTCGTCATGGGTGGATTTACAAACTAACAACTAAACAGTACTTTGCAATGTCTCAGTAAGTATTGATTTACAATCTACTAATTCATTCAATATGGTTTCACATCTAGCTGTTTAGAAAATAACACATATGTTAGTGGCAAGAAATGTTTAGCCTGAATAAAATCATTCGCTCTAGTTTGAAATTTTGTGTTTCTGCAACTAAATTTACCAGTCTTCGATCTGTAGATAACATAATTTTAAATTCACGTTTGATCTAGTTGATGATATTCTGTCACTCAATTCTCCCTATTTCATGAGTGCTTGCATCGCATATCCCTCTGTACACATGATTCAGGATACTTCCAAAATTAAAACTTCTTTTTTATATCTTGATTGTTTTATCGATGTTGACACAGATGCAAACTAGAATCTATGACAAACATGATGATTTAAACTTCCTAATTGTGAACTTTTCTCAGTAGTTATAGTCCTCTAACCAATTGTATGGCGTTAACATATTTCTTCACACAATATGGACATTCCTAACAAAGATAAAATTGAGAATGGAAATTGGGAATGTGCCAAAGAGACAACAACCCGACCATAGAAAAAAACAACAGCAGAAGGTCACCAACAGGTCTTCAATGTAGCGAGAAATTCCCGCAACCGGAGGCGTCCTTCAGCTGGCCCCTAAACAAATATATACTAGTTCAGTGATAATGAACGCCATACTAATTTCCAAATTGTACAAAAGAAACTAAAATTAAAATAATACAAGACTAACAAAGGCCAGAGGCACCTGACTTGGGACAGGCGCAAAAATGCGGCGGGGTTAAACATGTTTGTGAGATCTCTACCCCCTATACCTCTAGCTAATGTAGAAAAGTAAACGCATAACAATGCGCACATTAAAATTCAGTTCAAGAGAAGTCCGAGTCTGATGTCAGAAGATGTAACCAAAGAAAATAAACAAAATGACAATAATACATAAATAACAACAGACTACTAGCAGTTAACTGACATGCCAGCTCCAGACTTCAATGAAATTGACTGAAAGATTATGATTTCATCATATGAACATCAGGCACAATCCTTCCCGCTAGGGGTTTAGTATCATACCATCATAACATATATAAGAAGAACATAACCTGTGTCATGCCAACAACTGGTTTTTGAATAAATGTGTTTAGTTCCGATGCAAAACCCCTATAAGTGAATCAATATTAACGCCAAAAATATGAAATCTTTAATGACCTGACAACAGTATCGTAACTATATCCCTTCTTAATAAGTCTATTCAAAGGTTTTTTGAGGTGAATACTGACACCTTTGTGCTTTATAAAGAATATTTCCATAAAAAATTGGATGTGAAATACCTGAACGTATAAGAAGTCTGCATGTTGAGCTATATTTACGAAGGTCTACTCTTAACACAAAAACAGTCTAACAGAGATAAGAGTGACCAAAATTGGGAGGATGGGTTATGCATTTATAACAGGAGACACTTACATTGTCGAAGCATCCGGTCTTGTTTCTATTGAAGTTTCTGCGATTGATTTGTATATTCTAAATAGATTCGTGAGATTCGAACATAGGTTAACTAATTTTGCCATAAAATCAGTGTATTGTTTTCTTTGAAGTGTTTTATGGACTTCGTTGTCTTTTCGTCGTTTTCCTTTTTTCTCCCTTTTTTGTCATACTTTTTATGTACCATTTATTGGCATGATGTTTTCGTCTCTCTGAAATAAATTAATGTATTTTCTGATTTTATACACATGGTTCTGATCTATACGGGATTTGTTTCAAGAAAAGTCGCAATGACCTAAACCATCATTGTTCACATGCGTGCTATTCAACATATTCATTAAACATTAGCAGTAAAGGATCATCAGTGAAATAAATATGCAAAATTTGTTTTTATTGTCTTTGTTTAAACGAAAAATTTCAGAGACCCTGATTTCCTTAGAGAATTCTATGCCAGTCTGAACGCTGATAAAACGAAATGTGATTCAACTGGTTGGATGTTTATTTCTACAGCAAACAGGTGTTTTCTTGAAACTGACAAGAAACCAGCTTTCTATTATGCTCCAGGAACGAGCACAGCTCACTGGGGATATAGTAAGTCTTCAGTCTAACATTCGCATATGGCATTTCTTGTTTTTTTAGACTACATTTTGGAAGGATAAAAAGATTTTCAATTCCAAGTGATATAGAGTTGCTACTCACAAGCAAGACATTGAAGCAAGAGTTTAAAGTGGTGATGAAATTTGTTATGTTAAAACACTTGTTACAAATATTGAAAGACACTAGTCCATCAGTTTTGAAATTATTATCTTATTGGATCTGTTACACAGATTAAATAGATCAGTAGATATATTTATTATCTTTAATCCTGACAGTATTTTATTCAATGTTAATTAAGTAGGCTTTTTATTTATAATATATGCGTTTTAAACATGATATAAATTTTAATTTACTTTAACATTAATGAACCGACAAATACATTTATTTTTAATTGATTTTATCTCTTGATTTATAAAAACGAACAACACGAGAAGCTACTCGTTTTCTAAATCGCCTATGAAAATAATTATATAGACCACTGAGACATTTTACAAGAATACAAAAATAAACCATAGCACAATAACATAATGACGGGATGTATAAGTATTGAGCCACGTCGTACGGATATAACACAAATGTTCAACTGTATGTGTAAGTAATAATTTACAAAGTAAAATAAAAGAAAAAGATACATGTAACACGTAATTAAATTTTTTAACAACTTTAGAACCTAGAATACGTACCTCAAGACCATTGCGTATTGTTTACGGAAAATTTATCAACACGTTCTTGGTATCTTCTTATGAACGTTTAAGAAAAAGGTCGAGACGTTTTTTGTCATAACTCTGGTTCAACAACTTTCTGCTCAGACACTGTTGACGTTTCATACAGTCTGAATAGCAGCTTAAAGCTCTTGAATACAGAGTGAGTAGGGGCATGTTTATCCCATATGCAGGTAATTAAGGTATATTGCTATCAAAATTGAAACATCTTTAGTTATTAACTTTATATATTCATTATTCAAACTATAGAATATTGCTGTATAGAAATGGAAACATAATAATTATTTCTTTTTTGGTATAGTTTTGTTCTCAATCAACCATCATTGCAAATTTTCAGATATAAGGAACAGTTCACTGTATTTGTAGTATCCTTTATTTCAAGCTGGATAGAATAGATAATTTTTAGATGGTATACATTGGACAGTTTTTATATCTATTTTAAGTCATTTATAACCTATTTTTGAAGAATCATGAGTGATTAATTTTTTTTAACAGCTAAAGCAGGTGTTGGTGATGTCTTTACTATACAGGGACATATCACGTGTAAGTATCAAAGTTTAAACAGGTACACGATGATATCTTTATTCATTTAACTATGACCTTGATAAAACACCACTTGTTGAAAAATGATTATCACAAAACGTATAGAACTAAACAGAAATGAAATAAACTCCAATACTTATATGTTTAAATAGATAAAAGAAGATGTGGAATGAGTGCGGATGGCAAAAATCTCCATCCTAGTCACTATTTGTAAAAGTAAACCATTGTAGGTAAAGTACAGCCTTTAACACGGAGGCTTGGCTCACACCGAACAGCAAGCTACAACGAGCGTGTGTGAAACGATTCAAAAAAGGAAACCAACAGTCGTAGCTTTATAGAAACGAGAAAACAAATAAAAAACGGCAACAACTGAAAATCAAAATGTTTATTTCTAGGCGAAATTATTCAAACAAAATAACTTGTTTTGGTGAGAAGAGTCAAAACTTTTAATACCGAACTTTGCAAACACAGGCACCTTACTTTGCATCTAGACCTGACTCCAGGACCAATCTTCACATGCCCATCATATAAGTACACATATCTATTTACATTACCCCTTCCTTGTCTAGATAAGGTAAAGAAAATAAAACATGAAATCATTCCCACTAGAACTTTGACCAACTTTGTCACCATACCTCATTCAAAGACCAGACTACATATACGCACCAGGTTAGAACATATATTAACTTACATTGCCCTTCATGGCCAAGATAAGGCAAAACAAACAACAATCCATTTCCACTAGTACCTTGACCAATTTTGTCACCGTACCTCATTCCACGACCAGACTACACATACGCACCAGGTTAGAACACATTTACTTACATTGCCCTTCATGGCCAGGTAAGATTAGTGAAAAACCAACACACCATTCCAACTAGGACTTGGACCAACTTTGTGAGCATACTTTGTCCCTTTATGACCCAGCTTATGTCAACGATTTAACAAATAAACCACTCCCACTAGGACACGGAACTACTTTATCACCATTCGTGACTCAGGACCGATCTACACATACCCATCAGATAGGTACGCATATCTTCTTACATTGTCCTTTCATGTCTCAATTAAATGGAAAGGCAAACAAAGCAAACGGAGGGATAATTCCAGCCATTTAAAAAATAGAAACATACAAAACAGTATTTAACAATAAATAAACAAAGTATATCAGATCTAAAGAATTTTGTAAATGGCAACATTAATAAAAAAAACTAATATTGTTTCCGCGTTTCAATGATGATGATGGGAAATTTTAATTTTTGGTTATTTTATGTGTTATTCAGGGTTATATCTCTCTTATATATCAACTTTGATAATGTTTAGTATTCAATAAAATAAAGGGTGAATGAATAAAGGCATCAGTAGTATACCGCTGAGAGATGTTAAACAATTAAAAAAACAACAACAATAACCTTGAACATAAAGCCGCAATATACAATAATATACACTGGTAAATGAACTGTGTGGTAACATATACAATTTAAATAGAGAATGGAAATATTGTTATATAAAAAAATAAAATTTTTTTTGTTCATAGCACGAAGCATGCAAATCTATGGTAATACTACGCATTTATCAAGACGGTACTTTGCCCGTTTATGGTTTACTTTAACAAATTTTGACTTAGATGGAGAGTTAGCGCTCATGCAACATCTTCCTATATCTATTAAGTATCTTTTTTTTCGTGATTTAATATTTAATCTATACCATTTTCTATCCAAAATTATCAAAGGTACCAGGCTTATGATTTTTATATAAACCAGACACGTACTTCGTCTACATAAGACTCATCGGTGACGCCTAGATAAAAATAATGTTTGCCAAATACGGCTTAGGTAATCTATGTCTGGGATAAGAAACTCCTTAGCATTTAGAAAAATTCATACTTTTGTAAACAGAAAATCTATAAAAATAACCATATAATTAATATTCATGTCAATACCGAAGTAATGACTACTGGGCTGGTGATACCCTCATGGACGCAGTGGCATCGACCCAGTGGTGTAAATAGTTCCAAAAGGTTATCAAAGGTACCAACCTTATAATTTACTACGTCAGACCCCTCGTGTCGTCTACACACGAATCATCAGTGACGCTCAGATCACAATTATAAGCCAACAACAAATACAAATACAAAGTTGAAGAGCATTGACCACCCAAAATTCCAAAAAGAAGTGCCAAAAAATGGCTAAGGTAATCTTTGTCTGAGATGAAAATCGAACATCGAAATGGTCAATTTCAAATATTATGCTGACTCATTTTATTGTTTGTGTTTTCATTTTTTCGCAGAATATATGTCATAGGTTCGAACGTTGTTTTTAAGTTCAACGTTCAAACCTATGATTGTGTTGGATAAAAGCCGCAATTTTTATACGTGTGCATGTAAAGCAAATGTCGTTAAAGAGGGTCTAAAAACAGCACAAGCAACATTTTCCAAAAGACCAAAGGAGTGAAAAAATATATCTCAATAAAACGCATTTGACCAGCAGGTCGAACAACTGATGTTCTTAAACCATGCTGACTTCCATGGACGATTGTCAAATAAATTGACCGCAAGGTGTAACAAAATAGATCTCTATATTAGTTAAATAGCAAGTAGAAAACAGTAAATTTGCGGTAAAGATGGTAAACAACAGCATTAGGTGCCGAATTTGATTTTTTGCACCATATCAGGATTTCGACAATTAATGTCTCTTAAGTGATGTTAGGGATCGAAAAGTATTTGGAAGGCCATTTAACTTACCTCATTTTGGGATAGACTCTTGAATTTGAAAGTGTCATAATAGGATGACCAGATTATATTAACCGGAGGGAAAATATAATACAAGCCAAAACGAAATAAATATAAACAAGTGTAAATTGAAAAAAGAGGGACGAAAGATACCAAAGGGACAGTCAAACTCATAAATTTAAAACAAACTGACAACGCCATGGCTAAAAATGAAAAAGACAAACAGAAAAACAATAGTACACATGACACAACATAGAAAACTAAAAAATAAACAACACGAACCCCACCAAAAATTAGGGGTGATCTCAGGTGCTCCGGAAGGGTAAGCAGATCCTGCTCCACATGTGGCACCCGTCGTGTTGCTTATGTGATTACAAATCCGGTAAATAGTCTAATTCGGTAGGTCACATTCATGAAAGGGAAGGGGATTGTAGTTACGACGTAAGGAACATATCCGATATCATTTGTGAAACGGTTATTCCATAACGGTCAACCAACTCGTGATGGCGTCCGTAAAGTTTACGAAGGGATGATTTCAACTTCACCATTTGGAACTCTAGGTTTAATAGCTTCCTTGTAAGCAGTAACCCTCTATCAAGAAAATCATGATAGGAAATGTAAGCACGGGAATATCGTATCAATTGGGAGATATATACCCCGTATGCAGGTGCTGCTGGAATGTTGCTACTTAGAAATGGAAAGTTCACAATGGGAAAGCTGAAATCATCTCTTTTGTCGTAAAGTTTTGTTTTCAACCGACCCTCATTGTCAATTTCTAGATGTAAGTCAAGATATGAAGCCGACTTAACTGTATCTGTAGTATCCTTTATCTCCAATTCGATGGGATAGTTGCGTTCAACATAGTCACCAAATTTTGAATTGTTTAGTGAAAGAACGTCATCTATATAGCGGAAAGTAGAGTTAAAGGATATTGCTAACTTCTTATCTTTCTTTCTAAGAAGTTCCTGCATGAAGTCAGCCTCATAATAATAAAGAAACAAGTCGGCAAGAAGAGGGGCACAGTTTGTTCCCATTGGGTTATATGATTGCGTTGGAAAAAAAACCGCAATTTTTATACGTGTGCATGTTAGAAATTTCGTTGTAGAAGGGGTCTAAATACAGCACAAACAACATTTTCCAAAAGACCAAATGAGTGAAAAATTATATTCTAACAAAACGCATTTGACCAGCAGGTCGAACAACTGATGTTTTTAAACCATACTGACTTCCAATGACGATTGTCAAATAAATTGACCGCAAGGTGTAACAAAATGAATCTCTACATTAGATAAATACCAAGTAGAAAACGGTAAACTTGCGGCAAACATGGTAAACAACAACATTAGGTGCCGAATTTGATTTTTTGCACCATATCAGGATTTCGGCAATTAATGTATCTTCAGTGATGTTAGGGATCGAAAAGTATTTGGAAGGCCTTTTAACTTACCTCATTTTAGGATAGACTCTTGAATTTGAAGGTGTCATAATAGGATGCCCGGATTATATAAACCGGAGGGAAAATATAATACAAGCCAAAACGAAATAAATATAAACAAGTCTAAATTGAAAACAACGTTCAAACATTTAATTGCGTTGGCTAAAATCCGCAATTTTTATACGTGTGAATGTAAGAAATTTCATTGTAGAAGAGGTCTAAATACAGCACAAACAACATTTTCGAAAAGACCAAATGAGTGAAAAATTATATTCTAACAAAACGCATTTGACTAGCACCCCTGCTGACTGCCGTTGACAATTGCCAAAAACAGTACGTCTGAACCAGTGTCAACTCTACAACAGATTTATCCATCGGATCACCAGCAGTGATGCTGATACATTTAGATGTTTGTGTGCATTCTGTATATACAACTCGTTTAAACATCAGCCCAACAATGTTAGACGAGTAATATATATATATATATTAGGGTTTGAACACAGCGTTCCATATCAGCTGATGATTTCCTGGAAGGCAGGTTTGTTTAAGACAGAATAAAAATGTTCAGCTCGAATTGACAATATGAATATTGTTAATTTATATAAAGATAAAGATAGGTTTTCATGATATTATTATGAAACTGAAATAGAGTATAATAAAATTCGGTGTCATTCTTGTCTTGTAGTCGATAGTCAATTGTAAAATGTGTTTGAGACATAATTGCCAGTTATTAGTATAGTGTGCATCTTGCAAATGTATTTTTAGGGAAAGTGCCAATGCTGTACCTTGGAAAACCCTTCCAACCAGGAAAAGAACCAACTCTGTCAGCATATAAGCCATTTCCATCAGATCTTCTGCCAACAGTGCTACCATATTTTACAACAGGACCCGGCTACACATATACACTTAAAAAAAAAGCTCCACCAACAATTAATCCTGGAGAGATACCTACTTTACCACCTTACAAACCATTCCCACCTGTACTTATGCCAACACTGGTACCTATCATTACCCAAGAACCAGGGTATACCGACCCACCATGGATGATGCCAACTCAGTATCCAGGTATTACATATAAATAAAGGCAACAGTAGTATACCGCTGTTCAAAACTCATAAATCTATGGACAAAAAACATAATCGGGGTAACAAACTAAAACTGAGGGAAACGCATTAAATATAAGAGGACAACAACGACACACCATTAAAATGTAACACACACAGAAACGGACTAAGCATTAGACAAAATCCTATGAGAATAACAAATATAACAATATATAATCCAGGGAATGAACCAGCATTAGCACCCAATAAATCTTTCCTACCAGATTTGTTGCAAACACAAGCACCATATTTGACACTAGGCTATAGCTACACATATCCAAAGGGTTATACGATACCTACACAGTTTCCAGGACAGATACCTACATTAGAATCAAATAAACCATTTCCGCAAGAACTTTGACCAACACTATCACCTAATTTAGTACCAGGTCCATGCTACACTTATCCTTCTAGACTGGTACCACCAACCAGGTATCCTGGAGGAATACCAGCACTAGCACCACATTAACCATTCCCTCAAAGACTGGGTCCAACTATTTTTCTATATGTGTCAAAAGGAACGATTATACATACCAATCAGTTTTCCTTGATCTTGAGATATACCAACTTCGTCAACTTTCAAAACATTCCAACCAGGACTTGGACTACTATACCTGACTCAAGGACATGTTACAGATACCCCCAGCTAGGTGCACATCCCTTTCATGGCCAGGCTTAGGTAAAAGGAAAAACAAAAGAATGCTTCCCAACAGGACTTTGACCAATCTTATTACCTGACCTCGTTTAGGGTATGTGCCAGCTTAGGTAAAGTAATACACAAAATATCCCAACAGTACTTAAACCAACTTTGTCACCATACCTTACTCTAGGACAAGGCTACCGTACCCACCATGTAGGTACCCATTCCTAATTACATTGTCCCTGCATGGCCCAGCTTAAGTAAAGGGAAAACAAACAAACCATTCGCAGGACTGGGACCAACTTTATCACCATACCTGACACTAAGACCAGGACTAGGACCAGGCTACATTTACCTTTTAGGTAGGTACTCTTACCTACTAATATTGTCCCTTTATGACTCAGTGAGGGATAATTCCAGACATCGACACCGCATGCACTGTATCCATCGCTCCAGATCACTCGGACACCTAGACTAAACTCTATAATTCAGCTATTGGTAGCCTTTTGTTACATTTCTCTGCCAGTAGAATCCAGACTTGTAAAAAAGGACATGATATATTAGGCATATAAAAATCTATCGTACAGGATAGTAAGATACAAATAAACACACATATATATGTGTGTATGTTTTACACAGTTACTTTTGTTGTATTTCATTAATTTTCTTTTCCAGAGACGAGCTTCCGGGCATATTGATTAAATATATATGATAAGGGTTTTGACACAGTTTTTCATATCAGTTGAGGCAACTAGATTGTTGTTTTTATCTAGCCGACGGGTTCGTTTATAAAAATAATCTACTCGAATTTACAGTTTGGATATTGTTAATATATATAAAGATAATTATGCCCCGTCCGTCCCGCTTCAGGTTAAATGTTTTGGTTAAAGTCTTTGGTTGAGGTAATTTAAAAAGCTCATGACAAAATTCGGTGTCCTTCCTGTCTTGATCGGCAATTGTATAATGTGTTTGAGATATTTTCGTTAATCATTGATATAGTGTAAACCATGCAAAGACAGCATGCTTAGATTAACATACATGTATTTTCAGGGAAAGTACAAACACAGTACCCAGGAAAATCCTTCCGACCAGGAAAAGAACCTTCTCTGCCAAATAAAACACCAAATCCTTTACCAACAATGGGACCTTATTTTACAAGTGAGTACTGTGCCTAGCTGGGCTGACTTAACACCTGCTCCACATCGATGTCCTATAACACAAATTCCTCCTATTGCAGGTAAATACTCGGCCTTGCTGGGCTGAAATTAACTCACCGTGCACAATATCTAGCTCTAATAAATAAATACATCCAATAACAGGTGAGTACTCGGCCATGCAGGACCGAGATTAACATCTATACCACATCTAGGTCCTAGTACAAAAGTTCCCCTCATTACAGGTGAGTACTAGGCCATGCTGGCCTGACACTAAATCCTGCACCATATCTAGGTTATAGTACACAAATAACTCCCATTACAGGCGAGTAAACAACACCAGGGCTGACAACACTATATTTAGGTCCTAGTACACAAAGAAATCCCGTTCCTGTAAATACTCATACAAACCTGGCTGACAATAACATCTGCACCATATCCACGTCCTAGTACACAAATACCTCCCATCACAGGTGAGTACTCATCGAAGCTTGGCTTAAATTAACACCTGCACCATATCTAGGTTATGGTACACAAATAACTCCCATTACAGGTAAGTACTTATCCAAGCTTGGCTTAAATTAACACCTGCACCATATCAATGTACTAGTACACAAATACTTCCATTACAGGTGAGTACTCTTCCAAGATGGGCGGATATTAACACTTGCACCATATCTTGGTTCTAGTAAACAAATACCTCATGTTACATGTGAGTACTCATCAAAACTTGGCTGCATGAAAACCTGCACCATATCTAGGTCCTGTACACACATGTCTCCTGTTATAGGTGAATACTTGGTCTAGCTTGACTGAAATTGACATCTACACCGCATCTAGGTCCTAGTACATAAATACCTTCCATTACAGGCGAGTACTTAACCTACCTTGGCTGACATTAACACTTGCACCATATATAGTTCCTAGTACACAAATATCTCCCATTACAGGTTAGTACTAGGACAAGCTTGGTTGACATTAAGAAATGCATCATATATATGTCCTAGTACACATATACCTCCAATTACAGGTGAGTACTAAGACAAGCTATGCACTATATCTAGGTTCTAGTACACAAATACCTCATGTTACAGGTGAGTATTTGGCCAAGCTAAGCTGACATTAACATCTACACCATATCTAGGTCCTAGTACACAAATACCTCCCATTACAGGTGTATACTTGGCCTAGCTTGGTTGACATTAAAATATATACCATATCTAGGTCCTAGTACATACATACTTTTATATTGTAGCCATACCTTACATCAATACTTGTTTATACAAGGGTAATGTATACACCCAGGGACAGAAATGGTATGATGACTGTGACAAAGTATGTGTTTGCCAAGATGCTAAGATGGGATTGTATAACTGTCAGGACAGGTAACATTTTATTGGGATTTTTTATGTTGTTTAAAACCTGAAATTTGTGGTGATGCAATTTACTGAGTCTACAAATAATGAATCTTTAAAACTATTTGAGGAAATTTGAATGTACATTATATAGGGTACGTACTGTATAATGAATCTTTTTGTAGACGAAACGCGCATCTGGTATCTATGAAGAGTGTATTTATCATCCTTTACAACAGACAAAAAAAAAAAACCCAGCTGATCTGCAAGGTATAACATCGACTTTACATCATGTATTGTGTTACATCTCTAGATAAAGCCGACAAAGAATGACTTTCATTTAATTAAACAAAGCAGATATTTAAGGTTCTTAAAAATTTTTTATGATCCCGTAGCTAGGCAAAGGGACATTAAGTGTTAGCATTAACGGTACATTGTTAGTCCCATACGATCTTACTTAGGTTTTCCGTATCAAATTCGATGAAACTAATACACAATGCAAAGAACTGAAACTTGATGCCAGAGTTGGAATTTGGACAGTAAGCAGCTAATCGTTCAAGACTGAAGAGTAATGTCACTTCATTACTTGGAAAATTGATTAGTTTCGTTTCAGCACTCTCACTTCAATTTTCCTTATCCAAATTTTATGAAACTCATATAAAAGCTAAGTCAAAACTTTTGGATAGTGAGTCACTTACCATTTTTTGAGTTTTCTTGAGTCATGTACTTTTTCAAGGAGTTATCAAATCTTAAATTAAAAAAAAAATAGGTAGCCGCGACCTTAATTAGACAGCAATAACACTTGAACGTCACTTTTCTCAGTCTCAAATATGAGAAACAGTATGGTGTACTTATCCTATTTACATATATTTCAGATGTGCAAAGTACTCTAACATAGGCTCTAACTGTGTTACAGTATAGTTTACGTATCTCGTTTATATATATTTCAGATGTGCTAAGTACTCTAACCTAGGCCCAAACTGTGTTACAGTATAGTTTACTTATCTTGTTTATATATATTTCAGATGTGCTAAGTACACTAACCTAGGCCCTAACTGTGTTACAGTATAGTTTACTTATCTTGTTTATATATATTTCAGATGTGCTAAGTACTCTAACCTAGGCCCTAACTGTGTTACAGTATAGTTTATTATCTTGTTTATATATATTTCAGATGTAACAAGTACTTTAACCTAGGCCCTTACTGTGTTACAGTATAGTTTACTTATCTTGTTTACATATATTTCAGATGTGCTAAGTACTCTAACCTAAGCCCAAACTGTGTTATGGTACCTGATAGTAGAGACCCACAATGTTGTCAAGCTCCTGACTGCAACAACAAAAATACAACAAATATCCAAGTTGTACAGGGAACCATAACTGGCACTGGTACTCTACCTCCACCAGGTAAGCTCACCTAAGCTCCAAAGGGTAAGTCTATAGCATAAAGGTAACCCTGTACTGGTATTCTGTCCCATCCACGTTTGTGCTAGTTAAACCTACAATACCTCCAAAGGGTAAGTCTATTGTATAAAGGTAACCTTGCATTGGTACTCTACCACTACCAATCGTTGTGCCAGGTTAACCTACAATAGCTCCAAAGGGTAAGTTTATTGAATAGAGTTAACCCTATACTTTATACAATATTTCATCTAAATATTGAAGCTGAAAAAGGAGGAGGTCATTATCAAAGGTCCGGTGATTTATTTTTTTATTTTTATTGATGACATTGTTCTATCTTGTAAACAATTTGAAGCTTAACATTAAAAATTAAAATAACAAGATGTGGTCAGATTGCGGAGACAACCGCATTGGAGATCAAATTGTCTAAATTTACAACTATATTTCAACTATATGGCCTTCAACAATAAACAAAACTAATACCGCATAGTTAGTTATAAACGGACAGAAATGACAAATGTCAAATAATTCAGATTAGAAAACTAAACACCTGACTAATTTACAAAACAATAAATGAAAAATAAATATGATCTTCAGCAACAGACGACAACCAATACATTACAGGTTCCTGACTAGCATCAGGCATATACAGAATGTAGTGGGGTTAAACATAGTTAAGTTTTCTTTATGACTGCTTCATATATCTTTCGAGCCAATGTTTGCATTAGTATTTGAATAGTTTGGAAGATACAACTTGTTGTTCTTAATAAAGAATACAAATGGATTGTATTAGAGCTCATAGTAATAATCACATATTATATGTGCTTAATATTCGATATCACTTCGATACTTAGTAATCACTTATGAAAAGGATTTACAAATATTAATTATATAAAATATGTAAATTATTTTTGTTGAGATCAACACAAATATATATAATAGTAACCTGCATATATCTACTATTTTTTTATTAACAGACACAAATGAGTGCGTAACAGAACCATGTCAATTTGGATACTGTGTGGACCAAGTCAATGACTTCGTTTGTAAATGTGTTTTATTATTTCATGGGAAAAGATGCCAAACAAGTAAGAATACAGCAATAGAAGAGATTCAACTATAAAATCTATGTTGTACGTTTCCGGTCAGGATAATCTCTAACAACACCTGCGTATAGAGTACAGTCATATATTTCCATAATTATACCTATTTGATAAGCTTGTAACTCTTTTTACAATGTTGGTGTTTTCAAGGACTGTTTGTTTATACTAATATATACTATCTTTTTAAATAATGTATTTTCCTTTGTCATATTTTGCCTCTCTTTGTAAAGCCCCCTTGGTAACTTCATATCACCACGGATAGGTTCCAATTGTCACAGACAATACTGTTATCCTGAATAACGGCAAAAAGATGTTTTTTATCATTTCAATTATATAGATAAATTCACCCATCTCACATAGTATGTTTTCGTATGAAAATAACTAAGCTACATAACATTCTAATTTCCTGTTTCATAATTCTGCCTATATCAAAGCGTTCCACAGTTGTTTGTATTCTACTAACAATAATATTGCGTTGCTGCTGCAACCATACACCTAAAAAATACTCAAATGTAATCAGCTAACGAAAAGCTTCTCGTGTTTGACGTCCTAAGATGTAAACGTCACATAAAAAGAAATATATAATAATTTACTTTCATATACATCCATATATTTGTTTGCAGTTTCTAAAACATAAAGCACGTGGTTATTTGCCTAAACAATAAATTCGAAAACAATTATCTTGTAGATTATATCTCGTTTTATTTATCACATTTGTAGATCATTATCATATGTTACTGGTTTTTTGAATATACGCCTCATTATAATAATAAATAAAACACATGAACAAATTTATAAGCATGAATGTTTTCATCCATTGCAGTGAAGACATGGGCTATTATAGCAATAACCTTAGCATCTGTAGTTTTGTGTATAATGTCCTATTGTATTTGTATTTTAACGTAAGTATATATATCAGAGAAACATTTAGCAATTAAGCCATTTAACAATAAAGATTAACTCAAAAAGAAATTGCAATTGATAAATTATGATTAACGTAGTTATATTAATCTATTTGAAGAAGTCTTGTTGTCAATTCGTTTGATGTATTTTATCCGTTGCTTTTGGTATTTTATTAGGGACCTTCCGTTTTGAATTTTCCTCGGAGTTCAGTATTTTTGCGATTTTACTTTTTTCGTATTAATTGATTGTACATTTTACTAAAATGTATACCGAACAATCAAAACGAAAATGCATTACATATTTTCAACTGGACGCTACACAAACAGTAATGAAACAATTGTTAAGTTATAACATATTTGAATAGAAAAGAGAACTTGAATGAATGAACAAAAACAAAAAAAATCATTTTATATAATATTGAAAAAATGTTGGTATTTTACAACTGGAATTGACTAACACAAGCAATATTTAAGATACACGCAACTTGTTCTTCGAGCCTCTCAGATCGTCACCAATATTTTTGTAGGCGGTTCCTGTTGCGATTTTGATTTCAATGTAACAGACCTATCAACAACTGACACATATAAAGGCAATAGTACTAAATCGCTGTTCAACAGCCAAAAATCAATTTCATTGAACCGAATCCGGGTCACAAACAAAACCGAGGGAAACACGTCTAATCTAAGAGGAAACAAAGCGAATCAACAGAAACACTAAATTGCTACAAAAAAAAAAAAAAAAAACACGCTACATACAAAAAACGGACTATGTGATAACAACTGCCATATTTCTGACATGGTAAAGAATATTTTAAGACAAAATGGTGGATTGAATCTGATATTATGGCTAGCCATACCTCCCGATTATATGGCAATGTTGAAAATATCGATAAAATGACAATATTATGGTATAGAAAGTGGGAGGAGTTTTTTTGAGCTGGAGGTGGGGTTAGGGAGTGATAGCTAGTTTTTTTAACCAGACGTAATCCACCATTTTCCTCGGAAAATACCTAAGCCAAGTCAGGAATATGACAATTGTTTTACATTTGTCCCGTTGGGTTTTATAGTCTACCGTTTAATTTTGTCAGTGTGTATGAAATTCTGTCTTTTTGAATTTTTTGTTAAATACTTTTTGGCACAGTCACTAGTCTCGGCGTAGTGTCTTGTAGACTGTTGATTGACTAGTCGTCCTTTTTTTGTTAAAGCTTTAAACTTTTACAGCTATCCTCTGAAATATGTTTAACATGCAGTGAACGGATTTGTTCATTCTTTACATCTACAACATTATGTATGCATTTGATTGTACATGTTTGGTGTGTCCTGCTCCCACATGTATTGTCACACAATGCTTGGCAATGTTACAAACATAAACTGTAAACATATATGTTTTGATTATCATTTCAGATGCAAACGTAAAACCAATCACATTGTTAAAGTAAAACCAGCAGTACTACAACCACAGCAACCTAAAACATCTGCTGTAGAGAAACAGAATGCTGTGATGTTTGTCTGACTAAAACATGAACTTACATAAATGATGGACGATAAACCTCTTGTCGTTTAATTGACATATTTTCTATTGAATTTTTGAACAACAAACGATTTGATACTTTTTGCAAACGTACCACGCCCTTTTCAAGTTGTGTGCATGCACATACAATAAACAGGCTATCAGCTTGTAGCTCAATTGCTGTTGTAGTTTGCCGTTCTATATAAAATAATTTTGTTGTTGTTTATGATTGTAATCTTTTTCGGATGATTTTTAGGAAAAACATATCCCCTTTCCATATTGAACGATATTTATTCATGTTTACTATGATTCATTGTTTGTGCGATGTATTTTTCGACAGCCGAAAGCTATTTCTAGTTGAAATCATATAAGAGCAATCATTCTTGAATATCTTGAAATGTTGTTGTTTTTCAAAATTATCAAAATACTCTTCATTCATATTGATAATTCAACCAGCGATTTGCAAGGCACTACATAGAAAACTGCGCAACATAAACCCAATATAAATGGGTGATAATCCCCGGTGCTTTGAATACATGTAATTTCTATCAGCAAACTTCTTTTTAATATCATAATTATTGTTTAAGCGCAATCACCTGTATTGTCTTGTAAATTTTTATTTTATAAAAATTTGTTGTTTATCATTTCAAAGAAAAAGATAAATAAAACAAATATCATACTATAAACCGAGCTCATCCTTAATAAATCCTGCAACTGTATACACAAAAGTGATATACACAAATAATAAAACCAATTAATAAATACTAAATTAAAAATAGTATCCCACTGAATAACTATGCCTAATCATTCTGGTCTGACTTATTTCGAACATGTAAAAAGTAAAATAGCAAAAATACAGAACTCCAAGGAAAAATTAAACGGAAAGTCGTTCATCAAATGGCAACGTCAAAAGCTCATACAAATCAAACGAATGGAAAACAACTGTCATATTCCTGACATGTTACAGGCATTTCCTCGTGTAAAAAATGGTGGATAAATCCTTGTTTTATAGCTAGATTAATCTCTCATTTGTATGACAATCGCGTATAATTTCATCATATTGACAACAATGTATAAGCAAAAAAACAAAACAAAAAAAACCCGAAGACTTAATAGATAAAACATATATTAAATGATTTTAAAACTTTTCAAGTCGAACAAATTATCGGAATTCAGTATGTTGACCAGATATAATTAAGAAATAATTCATGGAAGCCATAGATTTGTTGGAAATTTACACATGGTCTGGGCCGTGATATTCGAATTTTATCCTGAGCGTTAGAGAGGGATAAAATTAACGAATATCACGGCCCAGGCCATGTGTAAATTTACAACAAATCTATTGCTTCCATGAATTATTTCGATTCTAATAGGACAAATACGATCATTAAAAAACTGAAGCATGATGGGTATACCCTGTGTGTGGCTGTTCTGTTTTACCCACTGTTCGATAAATGTAAAACAAATCTAATAAACCTGCATGAATGATTTCTTAACTAACCGCTAGAAAAAATGTGATTACTTTTTTTACTTCTCAGTAAACCCAACATTTGCAATTCTAAATTTACATATTTTATCGTAAGCTACCGTCAAATTCACTGTTGACATGTTGTAACCAATGAGCCGCCATGTTGACTTGCTGAAATCAGTAAATGTGCGAATAATGCAATAGAACAGAAAACAAGCAACACCTACCTCAATACTTTATTTTAATGCAATTGTATCCGAGTTTAGAAGGTAAACGCAATAGAAAAACCTTCAGCTTTGACGTTTTCATTCGTATGACGTCATGTTTTGAAATGACGTTAATGCGCAAAAATCATTACTGGAATTTCGCGGAATTTTAATTTATTTTGTTTTTGTCCATTTTTCCGTTCTCTAATGTGTAAATTCTTTTTGTTATGCATCAGAATCAGAATAAATGTTTTGTCGGGTTTTATTCAATTGTAATTGTTAACACACCGAAATCCACAACCGTTTATACATAGGTTACGATACATGTGGATTTACGTGGAAGGCATATTTAAACAGCCATTTGTGTACATCTTGGAGTCTGCACTTAGTATAGATATATCGAGAATTTTATCACGGTGTTGTTAACAAAGCGAAAGAAGCACATATTAGAATATGAAACACAACCTTAACAGAAAGAAAGTCAGATGGCAAAAAGGGAACATTTATCCCTTAAATTGGAAGTTCGCACAGTGATTTATTCAAAACGGTAAAATTCATATTAAAACATTGTTTTGTTTCGTTTTTTCGTTCATATTGTCCAAAGACCCCATTTCAGCGGTTGCTGCTCGTTTTCGTAATTTGTTTTTATCGTTTCTATCTGTTTAATGTCATCTGCATTTTTTACTGAAGCTAATCGTGCTTTGTCGTCGGGAAAAATATTATACATTTCAAAGTTCGGAGTTCGGGAGAAAGATACAAATATGTTGTGGTCAATATTCAAAAGTCGTTTTACCCTGTCGAATTTCCATACATTTTTGCAATAGTTCAATACTGAATTTCGATAAAATGATGGTTAAAAAAAAAAATTCTCAGATATTTTTGACAAAAAAATTTGCGAAAGGGAACAGAGCTGTGTGTGTGCTTCAGGAGACAATTACTTGAATAAAATATGCATATGCGTAAACAGGAATAAGAAATCAAAGGGTGTATGGTGTATGCACTTGGAAGTTTGCATGCATGTGGTCCTACAAATCCCTGCTCCAACAGAGGGTAAAGAAGGAAAGACTGAAATCAACACAACGTTAGTTTGACGGTTATCATCGCCTTTTGGATGACCGATACGATGTATCGGTGTCTTCACTCACTAGCGACATAAACTGTCGGTCTCAGATTTTCATACCAGCATTATCGTCTGATTATTTATCATTCTAATGCAATTTGTATGTAACAATTATTTTAATTTGCTAAAAGTTACCGTCAAATCCACAGTTGACCAGGCGTAACTAAGGAGGGACAACCATTTTGAAATAATTGAATCAACAAATGTTCGATTACTACTAATAATCTAAAATAAAACAACACCTACCTCGAATTCGCCGTTTTAATGTTAATTTATTCGAATTTGAAGCGTACAGGTAACGTAATAACCTCCAGTTTGCAAGTTTTTATTTGTATGACGTCACATTTAACCATGACGTCTTGGCGACAAAATCATTCATGAAGTTTTGTGGATTTTGTTTTATTTGTCAACTTTAGACATTTTCCAAATTTTTATCGTTTCATTTCTTTTTGAAATGCATTAGAATCGGAATAACAGTATTGTACTTGAAGAGTTGCCACCGTCAATTTTGATTTGACGGTCGCAAATCTCCGTTTTACTGTCTCAACTACGCGTCGCCAGTAAAACTGCATTTGCGACCGTCAAATCTACAATTGACGGTGGCAACTCTTCAACTGCAGTACTGTTATTCCTTAAATTGTGTCATATACCCGATTGTGATATTTTGACTGATAGTGGATTCGCATTGTGGTTGATACATGCATCACACGAGACTGTTATCCTGTCGATGCACACAGTTTCGCTCCTTTTAAGGCTCATGAGTTTACCTATTCTTTTGTTACCTTGATATGTCTCTTTTGAATATATACAGGAAAACATCTTCCTGAAGGTTAGCAGATCATGAGTATACTTATGTGAATAGCTTTTTAAACACTGATAAAGAAGTTTTTCTTCTTCTTCTTCTTCTTCTTCTTCTTCTCCTTCTTCTTCTTCTTCTTCTTCTTCTTCTTCTTCTTCTTCTTCTTCTTCTTCTTCTTCTTCTTCTTCTTCTTCTTCTTCTTCTTCTTCTTCTTCTTCTTCTTCTTCTTCTTCTTCTTCTTCTTCTTCTTCTTCTTCTTCTTCTTCTTCTTCTTCTTCTTCTTCTTCTTCTTCTTCATTATTATTATTATTCGTATTTCCTTCCAATTAGCAACACCAAGTAGAAACGAAGTTGTTTTCACTTGTATTATTTGGATCATTTTAAAATTTTTAACTCTCTAGACTATATACTTCCACATAATTGTATGAGGAAAATAGTTTTCATATCTAATCAAATGGTCTTTGGAAAAATATCATTGCAAATTTAATTGCTTTAACTCTTTCAAATAGGTATCAAAGGTACCAGGATTATAATTCAATACGCCAGACGCGCGTTTCGTCTACAAAAGACTCATCAGTGACGCTCATTTCAAAATAGTTATAATGCGAAATAAGTACAAAATTGAAAAGCATTGAGGACCCAAAATTCCAAAAAATTGTTCTAAATACGTCTCAGGTAATCTATTGCTTGGATAAGAAAGTCCTTAGTTTTTTTAAAGTTTTATCAACAGGAAATTTACAAAAATGACCATATAATTGAAATTTATGTCAACACCGAAGTGCTGACTACTGGGCTGGTGATACCCTCAAGGATGAAACGTCCACCAGAAGTGGCATCGACCCAGTGGTGTAAATAGTTATCAAAGGTACCAGGATTATAATTTAATACGTCAGACGTGCGTTTGGTCTGCATAAGACTACTAAGGGACGCTCATATCAAAATAGTAATGAAACAAAAAATGAAACATAACGATAAGAATGATAAAAAACATTAAGGCTGCAGTCTTGTAATTGACTGCTCCATAGGCTTACATGCAAAACAGCTGATCTTTGAAAAAAAAAAAAAAAAAAAAAAAAAAAAAATGCTACATAGAAAAAAAATTGCATGTTCATATCATGAATATAAAATTGTGATTTAATCGAAAAAAAGTGGGTCATGCCACGAAGAATAAAAAGAAACGTTACCCTGAAGTCAAAACATTTTTTTCTACTTCTGTTTGCTGTTTTTACTAGGCTGCACCACTTCCAGTAAACATGATATCCTTCCACCTTCCTGGATTGATGTCCACAAATTTTGTTTTTCTCCATTTTTTGACATGCATCGGAAACTGGAGTTGTAATACAAGATTGGCACCTAAAGATGAAAATTAGTGATTTTATGAAAATAAGTGTAGACGACATTTCATCTAAGCCATAACAATCAAAACCAAGGAGTAAACCAAGACTCACAAAACAAAAGGACATTTACATCAATAGTTATGAATAATAATTAAGAAACAACTCGAACTCCACTAAAAACCGGGAGTGTCATACATATTTAACGATTAAATGGTTTGATATCCTTTACGATCTCGAGTACAGTTGAAGTAGAAATGACAGAGTGAATATTAGATTCTACGTAGATGGATATAGAATAGAAGTTGATATTGTTTATTTGTTGGAATTTTCATTCTGAACGTGTATATTCCAATGTTTCTGTGTTTATAGTCTACATTAAGGTCGTAATAGAAAGTTGTATTGTCTATAGCTTAGTTCTGTTTATTGTCTGTTCATATTAATCTGTTGTTGTTTATGAACGGTCCATCATTTAAAATTTGTATTTTGCAGCATGCAGTATTAGTTTCAGTCTATTTTTGTTTATTTGATTGAGGACTTTATTTTCAAAAAGTTTTGATTTTGCGTTTGATGTTTAATCATTGTTCGATGGGCAGTAATATTGTTGGGAGATATTCGTTTTGGTTTGTTGATCGGTTTTGTCATGTATGTGATTTTATTTTTTTTATTTTTTTCTGTGTATTATTCTTCAATCCTGATAAAACCAAAGATATATATTTACCACCGTTTAATCAATATGTAACATAGATCTTTCTGAGTAGTTCATTTTTAGTGTGTAGGAAAATTACTGATTTTAGGTTTTCATTTACTGTATGGAATGGTGTCTCATAAACTTCCACATTATTTCATTTTTACTTTGGTAATGGTATTATAGATACATGTCCGTATATTGAATTGAAGATCATTGTTTATTCTTTTAATGTGTTTTATTTATCTACAATATCTTAACAGGGTAAATATTCTGTCCATGATTTGTTTGATTTAATACATGTTTGTTATATGACAGCAGATTACAGTTTCAGGGGGTACTAATGATATAGTACCAAACATTCAAGGAAAATCTCTTTCTTTCGTGAGATAACTGTCCCTTTAGTTTCTTTATAAAAAAGACATCTTTTTTTTAACAAGTTCAGACATAAATGTATTCCTTCATTTTTTGTTTTACAAAGGCGTTGGTGTATTTAACACACATTCAAGTTGGATATTGTTTCTTTTTCGAGCTACAAAATTGGAATAGAACAAAAACAGGGTTTTAAAAGTTGGGTCTATTCTAAGAATAAGCTAATACAAAATTGGAAAAAAAATATCGGCATGTTTTTGTGTTCCTCTCTTGTCTACACACTTTGTTATGAATATTTTGTTATTTGCAAATATGCAGAAAAAAGTGGCGAAGTAAAATAATGACATTCGAAATTCGTTAGTTTAAGATAATCCAGCAAAACCATCCCAGATACATACAAAATAAAAACTACGAAAAGGCAAACAAAAATAACATTAACAAAATCACTAAACGAAAAACTAAAGACTGAACAAATATTTGGTTTGATAGCTTCATTAGAAACCCCATAAAAAGAAAACATTAGAGGAAAAAGTAAAATCACAAAAATACTGACTTTAGAGAAAAATCTATTCGGAAAGTCCATAATCACATGGCAAAATCAAATAACAAAACGCATCAAAAACGAAAGGACAAGAACTGTCATATTCCTGACTTGGTACAGGCATTTTCAAATGTAGAAAATGGTGTATTAAACCTGATTTTATATCGCTAACCCTCTGACTTTGATGACAGTCTCATCAAATTCCGTTATATTTACATTGATACGTAAACTAAACAGACACAATAAATAAAATATTCAAAATATGGGTACATCAGTCAGCATCGTATAACAGCTTTAAAAGGAACAATTTAACAGAACACAAACACATCTATCTACAAACACATTCATTGATTTGTGTGTCTTTTGAATTTGGTATCCAATAATCTCATAGTTTCCATGTATTTAGTAAATGGAAAATGTTCTTAATTCAATGTCGTTAATTTCCTTTGATCGTTCGTTGAAAGCTTATAAATACTTGCAATAGAAAATATATCAATCTATTAGAAAACATCCATTTACATATGTAGTCGTTGTTTTTCTATAGCTTGATGTTTTTTTCTGAAAAAATGCTGTGGAAGGGAAAAAACTACGGAACACATGCTAAAATTCAAAACGTAAAATGAATTGAAAAAAAACAATTGTCATATTTCTGACTTGATACAGGCATGTTTGTCTGTAGAAAATGAGCGATTTAACCTGGATCCTTTTCGATTCCTCTGGTACAGACCTTAATGAAATACGTGGGTATAGGTTAACCAAAATTCAAATGTTCGACTACGTAATTATTTTTAAAAGCTTTTTATATAAACTTTTGCAAAAATACACATTCAAATACTAACGAAAATAAAACTTTCATCAATTTACCAAAATTTGATATGCTGCTTAAGTAAATGATGAAACCACAGTAGGCTTTGATTGTAGGTCTCCATTGATGTTTTTGACAGCTGATCAAAATATGATACAAGTGTCAATATATGGTGTTGTGTAGGAACTTAAGACCCTTATGTCGGCATTCTAACAGCATATGTATCATTTCTTAGTATAAAGATCTTTCTAGACTTGTAGCGTTTTTATCTCAACGGTTCAACATAGTTCTAAGGAACAATTCAACTTGAACAATTTTATCGCGAAAAATCAAGAAAAACATCATTGTTTTTTTAATATTTTACCTATTCATACGTATAATATTTTGACTGTAGATCACGGTAAAGAAATATATATCGTCGGTTAAATTTACCACTTGCTTAATGACACAATAGTTTAATCGGAACAGAGTCCACCATTATTGTACAAACATCATATATGCATGTAATGTTTCTTTAATGACATTTTTGATTATTAGAATTTTAGTTTTTTCAGCCTTTTCCGTCTTGTATTTAGATAACCAACGTTGTATGAGGAATGTCATAAGTTTAACTTTAATCTAAACTTTTATTTATATTTAACACTTTAGTGTTTTATTAAAGGTATAATTTGGGAACTTGATTTATTGTTTTGCATTAATTTAAACTTTATATCATTTCTTTCATATCTTCTGTTCAATAAAAAAGAAAGTTTAGGCTAATCAAATATAATTTGACACGATGCAAGTCATATCATAAATCTTTATAACAGTTGAAAACAAAGCAACCGTGGGAACTATGTCTTTGAGAATTATATGTATAGTCAAGAACTGCTTTTTTCCATGAATTAGTATAAAAGTTTTCCAAGAATGATTTTGTGCATGCTTTCCTCTGAGTAGGAGAAATACCCCCACTGCTAAGTTAATAATTTTTCGTTTAAAAGAGTTTTAATTGGTTGATATGTAATTGTTCAGTTCAGTCATATATATATATTATACTTTAGTCTGTTTGTTACATTTCAAATTAACATGAAAACCATGAACAGTTTATTTCTATGGTCGTTTTGTGTGAATGTACTGATTCATACAAATGTATGCATTCCACTGGGAATGTTTTACCCGTATGGCTCTTCTTATGGTGACAGCAAACTCCACAAAAACGACGACGGAAGCTCTGATGAAATTTATATAACTACGGCGTTTCCGTTTTTCAATCACAGTGAAAGATCACTTTTTGTAAGTATCGACACAGACTATCATAAGGACCATTTTACAAATGTTGTTGTCTTTCAGGCAATATTTATAATAGAACTAATTAAAGAATTCAAAGAGAGAAAAATATCCAACGTGTAACCGAACAACACATTAATTCACGAATGCGCGTAGCGAATGAGTTTATTAACAGTGTTGTTCGGTCACACGTTTATATTCAAATGTGAAATGATTGGTTTATATTCCACTGGAAAATTAATGCAATTCATTGCAACCAATGTAATAATTAAAATTAAGCTAAAATGGTAGGTAACTATAGACATTCAATAGCGAAAAAACATTTCTTTTGTTTAAAACTGGTGAGATATGACTTTTTTTTTAGAAATTCATCTCATCACTCTTCTACTGTTATCAATATTTAACACTGAAGTCAATATCATATGCATTAAATGCAGCTCATAATATTTGATATCATGGTAATAATTTCGCCACAGAAAGTACACTAAAACCTTTTATTTATTATTACGGTTTATGAATTAGATAAATAATTTGATTCACTCTTTTATTTCAATTTACATTAACTTATATTGGTATCACTACCCTTTAATATGATAGAACTGACGCAAATATTCCAAAATTAACCAATTTGTAAAAACAGCACTTTGTTTTCATCGTAAGGTATATTTTCATCAGATCTCAGCCTGTATCTGCTTTAAAAACAGTGTTGCCTTAAGCAATATCCGAAATACGTTAAGCGTTATCTTGTTCTGTTAATACACGACGTCGTATTGGATGTCGATTAAGGGAAACAAATTGTGACTTTAATTCGAATGTATTGAGTAGACATGAGTGTAACGCATATATTCATGTATTTCATAATTAAGAATTTAAGTAATAAACAACTATAAACAACTGTCATCCAAATGTGAGATTAATGAATTAAACCAACAGTAGTATACCGTTGTTTAATAGTAATAAATCTTTCAGCTAGCTTTAACCCAGGTTTGACCTACCATTTTCTTAAAAATGTCTCTAACATACCAGATAAATAACAGATATTTTTCCCTAGTGCCAATGATTGATAACGTTTAATTTTGTCAACTTTTATGGAATTTCCCCCTTGTTCAATTTACCTTTGAATTCGTTTTTATTTTTATTTTACTTTAGTTTCAATCAAATTCATAAAACATAGTACATTTTTGTAGGTGAACACAAACGGAGATTTAACTTTTCTTTCGGCTCTAGCCAGCTATACCCCGGAGTCGTTTCCATTCCAACAAAATGCTAGAATCATAGCGCCGTACTGGGCGGATGTAGATACAAGAACAGTTGGCGATATCTGGTACAGGGAAACAAATAACTTATCGTTACTTGGCCGCGCTTCTAGTGATATACGAACTACTTTTCCACAGCAGTCAACATTTAGTGCGAGCTGGATGTTCATTACAACGTGGGACAGAGTTGGTTTTTATGGAGCTGATGCTTTAGGACAAACGAAAGTATGAAAATAGTTTTCTTTGGGTTCAGGGTCTGGTAAAAAAAGTTGGTCAATATAGGTAAAACGCGATAGAACAATCAATCCTTATTAACAAAAAAGCGAACTCAACGCATAGCAATTAAGTAAATTAACGGAAAAATGATTGCATTCAATTTTCATTCTTTCTTAAAAGGGAATTCTGGAACCAAAACAATGTACTTAAATATCTAAGTTATTGGTCAAGTATATATGACAAACTTACACAAAATTATGTACAAACAACGGTACATTGCCATCTAATCTGCATATTCCACTTAAGAATTGTCAATTAGGTTGACAAAAATCTGTCCATAGTGAAAGAGGGTCTTCAGAAATACTATGAAACTGTTTACTAGCAACCATATGTGGATTCTTAAAAATTCTAAAAGAACTTCTGGATAATTCTAAATCTCGGTCTTTTTCTAAAATTAGTTCTATAAAAACTTTTGATATTTCAACTCTATACATACCACCATTCTCAGTGAAAACTTGAAACATCGCCTGAAAGAAACAGTTCAATCCACAATGCCTTTCAACATAAAAATGGTAGCATACGCTATACATTTATTACTTTTATTATTACTATTTATTATTTTGTTGATAGTGAAAAAAGAGAAAACATGATACACAGAGGAACAAGTGATCAGTATGCTAGAGTTTCTTGTTTACAACATATTTGTTTTTGAATTTGGAGGTAGACTTTTTCAACAAATTGTCGGCAATCCTATGAAAACGAACTGCCGATCTCTTCTTATTTTCATATAAATCGAAGTTCCTTCAGACACTGGTAAAAAACAAGAAGATAAAAAAGCCATATAATTTAACTTCACTTTCAGATATATTGATGATGTTCTTTCCATTAACAATCAAAAAATTTCTGATTGGGTTTCATTAATATATCCACCAGAACTGAAAATTAAAGAAACAGGAATTCTTCCGCCTCATTTATAGACTTAAACCTCGATTTTGACATACCTGTCATCTCAGTACGAGAATCTATGACAAACGAGACTATTGATTTTGAAATTATGAATTTCCCTCAACTAAGTAGCAATATACCAACTTAACCTGAATATAGGATATATATAGTTACCAAAGGTACCAGGCTTATAATTTAATACACAGAGGCGCGTTTCGTCTACATAAGACTCATCAGTGACGCTCAGATCAAAATAGAAAGCCAAACAAGTACAAAGTTGAAGAGCATTGAGGATCCAAAATTCCTAAAGATTGTGCAAAATACGGTTAAGGTAAACTATGTCTTGGAAAAGAAAATCCTTAGTATTTCGAATATTTGATACTTTGGCAAATAGAAAATTTATAAAAATGACAATATAAATTAAATTCATCTCAACATATATTTGCCAGTGCCTTGTTTTATCATTTGATTTTGCCATTTGATTAGGGACTTTCCGTTTTGAGTTTTCCTCGGTGTTCAGTATTTTTGTAATTTTACTTTTTACACAACAAAATATTAACATTTTTAATTATCAGTAACAAGCAATATAATGAAAAACCGATCTCTAATCGCTCCAGTCTTCTTATATGTCGCGTCGGTGACATATAAGAAAACGGGAGCGACGAGAGATTTTTTTTATTAGATTGGTTAACAGGCTAGTATTTATTTTCAAAATAATTTGATTTCATTGTTTGATAATCACACTAATTTGGAATATTTCAGTTTACGTGTTTTTCTTTTTAGAGATGTACGTTTCAATGCATCCTGGTGACTGACGGAAGATACTCATTTGTTATATTCAACTATAACCTGATACAATGGACAACCGGAACAACTGGTGGCGGGAGCTCATCTAGTGGTCTTGGAGGTACTCCTGCTCAGGTAAGAATTAATGGGAGCACGTCGAGTCGTCTTGGAGGTACTCCTGCTCAAGTAAGAATTATTTGGAGCCCGTCGAGTGGCCTTGGAGGTACTCCTGCTCAGGTAAGAATTATTTGGAGGTCGTCGAGTGGTCTTGGAGGTACTCCTACTCAAGTAAGAATTAATGGGAGCCCGTCGAGTGGTCTTGGAGGTACTCCTGCTCAGGTAAGTATTAATGGGAGCACGTCGAGTGGTCTTGGAGGTACTCCTGCTCAAGTAAGAAGTAATGGGAGCCCGTCGAGTGGTCTTGGAGGTACCCCTGTTCGGGTAAGAATTAATTAGATCCCGTCGAGTGGTCTTGGAGGTACTCCTGCTCATGTAAGAATTAATGGGAGCCCGTCGAGTGGTCTTGGATGTACTCCTGCTCAGATAAGAATTAATGGGAGCCCCGTCGAGTGGTCTTGGAGGTACTCCTGCTCAGGTAAGAATTAATGGGAGCCCGTCGAGTGGTCTTGGAGTTACTCCGGCTCGGGTAAGAATTAATGGGAGCCCGTCGAGTGGTCTTGGAGATACTCCTTCTAAGGTAATGAGTGTTGGAATGATCTTTGATGAACTCCTACTCATATAATAACTGGTGAAGGGGGCTAGTCTACTGGTTTTAGTAACAGTAACGGTATCAATTTTCTAGATGCTGATTTCGACAATACATGTCTCTTTAGTGATGCTTGTGGCCTAGATATATTTAAACCAAAGCTTATATAAAAGATGAAGAGCTATAATCCAAAAGATCCAAAAGGTATAGCCAAATCCGTAAAGAGATCTGAGCTTTGCATGAGGGAGATACATTCCTTAACTTATAAAATTTTCTAACATTTTGTAACACAAAAAAATCGTATTCAATTACTGGGCTGGTAATAACCTCGGGGACTTACAGTCCTACAGTGGAGGCATCGACCCATTGGTAGTAATAACATTAACGGTACCAATTTTTCTGCAACAGATGCGCATTTCGACAATACATGTCTCTTCAGTGATGCCTGTGGCCTACATATTTGAAAAACCATACCTTATACAAAAGATGAAGATTTATAATCCAAAAGGTCCAAAAATAGTCCTACTCAGTTGATAATTTTGAAAGGAAGCCCGTATATTTGTCTTGGAGGTACTCCTTCTTAGGTTATAAATTGCAATGGGAGCCCGTCGAGTGGTGTTGAAGGAACTCCTGCTAAGGTAATAACTGATAAAGGGATCCTTTCTAATGATCTTGGAGGTACTCCTACTAAGATAATAACTGGTAAATGGATCCAGTCTAATGATCTTGGAGGTACTCCGGCTAAGGTAATAACTGATAAAGGGAGCCAGTCTAATTATCTTGGAGGTACTCCTACTAAGATAATAACGGGAAAAGGGATCCAGTCTGATTATCTTGGAGGTACTCCTACTAAGATAATAACTGGTAAAGGGATCCAGTCTAATGATCTTGGAGGTACTCTTACTAAGATAATAACTGGTAAAGGGATCCAGTCTAATGATCTTGGAGGTACTCCTACTAAGATAATAACTGGTAAAGGGATCCAGTCTAATGATCTTGGAGGTACTCCTACTAAGATAATAACTGGTAAAGGGATCCAGTCTAATGATCTTGCAGGTAATCCTACTAAGATGATAACTGGTAAAGGGATCCAGTATAATGATCTTTGAGATACTCCTACTAAGATAATAACTGGTGAATGGAGCCAGTCTAATGACCTTGGAGGTACTCCTACTAAGATAATAACGGGAAAAGGGATCCAGTCTAATGACCTTGGAGGTACTCCTACTAAGATAATACCTGGTAAATGGAGCCAGTCTAATGATCTTGGAGGTACTCCTACTAAGATAATAACTGGTAAAGGGATCCAGTTTAATGATCTTGGAGGTACTCCTACTACGATAATAACTGGTAATGGGATCCAGTCTAATGATCTTGGAGGTACTCTTACTTAGGTAATAACTGGTAAAGGGATCCAGTCTAATGATCTTGGAGGTACTCCTACTAAGATAATAACTGGTAAAGGGATCCAGTCTTATGATCTTGGAGGTACTCCTACTAAGATAATAACTGGTAAAGGGATCCAGTCTAATGATCTTGGAGGTACTTCTACTAAGATAATAACTGATAAAGGGATCCAGTCTAATGATCTTGGAGGTAACCCTACTAAGATAATAACTGGTAAAGGGATCCAGTCTAATGATCTTGGAGGCACTCCTACTAAGATAATAACTGGTGAAGGGAGTCCATCTAGTGGTCTCGGAGATACTTCTCAGGTAACTACTGGTATAGTGATCCTTTCTAATTCTCTTGGAGATACTCCTGCTTAGGTAATAACTTGTAAAGGGATCCTTTCTAATGATCTTGGAGGTACTCCTAATAAGATAATATCTGGTGAAGGGAGCCAGTCTAATGATCTTGGAGGTAATCCTAATAAGATAATATCTGGTGAAGGGAGCCAGTCTAATGATCTTGGAGGTAATCCTAATAAGATAATATCTGGTGAAGGGAGCCAGTCTAATGATCTTGGAGGTACTCCTACTAAGATAATAACTGGTGAAGGCAGCACATCTAAAGGTCTCGGAGATACTCCTGCTCAGGTAATTACTGGTGAAGGGATCCAAACGAAATATTAGTCTCTATATATCCAATTTACCCTCACTTCCCAGTGATTTCCGAACGGTACCTTTGACAGGATCTAGCTTATGTATTAATTGTTTAATTGGTCTTTTTTTTTTTTTTTTTATTGGTCACGTCCTAAACATCAATGAAATATTTGCAACCTGAGTTAGCAACCAACAGTCAACTAAAAAATTTAATAATGTCATTTACTTTGCTTTATCACAGGCTGTAACTTAATCAAAAAGTAATGGTGTATGAAAAATAAATAAAACGAATAATGTATTTTAAAATAATTGAATACTGGAGAAGCTTTTTTGATTGAAAACGGAATAAAACTTAGAATAGTGAAAAAACATTTTCCACCTCTAAGCTAAATTAAAAGCTGACATAAACAGACTTTGTACAGGAGTTTTCCGAGGAAAATGTTGTAAAAACATTGCAATATAGCTTAATATAGTCGAGTTTTTTAATATAAGTACGGTAACACCTCCAGTACTCTCCATTGCGTAACTCTTCAGTTTCTCTCGGCGGCAGCCATTAAAACACATGCGCTGCTTTCCCTGTACGTTTATTTGGATTATAAGAAGTTGTATCTAAGATGGAAAAACAGGAAGATAAGTTTAAGAAGTGTGTAAGGTGTCCGGACAGGATGAATACTCTGGATGAGCACGATGAATGTTACAAACATCGTATTTGTAACGAGTCATGACCATGCAAAATTTTCAAAAATTTGTCAAAGGAGCTTTGGAGTTTGGTCATGAAGATGATTGAAAAAAGTGTTCAGAAAACAATTAAATTGAATAAAATTGTCTCAACCCGTCTGTGTAGACAGATTTCAAAGACATAAGTCCATCTGTGGAGGCGGCAGTCGGAGCTTCAAATTACGACACTGTCACTGAAAATACACCTGACAACATCACTTGTATGGTCGATATTTCGGCCATTGTACAAGAACAGGTACAATTACAAATACAAAACTTATTCAAACAGAAATTGATTGATATCAATGCTAATGTTCTTGAAGTTCAACCTCCTGAAAAGCCTAGTTCTGTAACTTTGCAAAACCAAAGGCCACATTTTGACAAATTCAAAAGCTATGACGATCAGATGTCTTTAATGACAAATGTTGATCAAGATCAAGTTTCTTATCTTGATCCAGAAGAAAAGATTGATGGGTCTGCATCGCCACGATCTAGTCAAATGTATACATGCACCCCAATGGAAGTACCACAAGGGGCACTTGGTGCTTCTGATCCAATTGAGTGGATTTCTTTTATTAATAAAATGGCAACTGTTCTAAATATAGAGTCTGAAGCTTCAGAGATTCATCAGGAATGTCCTTCTTTTGTTTCGGCAAGACTAAAACCTGACAAGAAGATAAAAAATCAGCAATTAAATTACCTTTGGAAGAAACAATTATTGACATGGTAAAATCTGTAGAAAAGGAAGCTATCTCTGGACATTTGAAAAACAGAGCTGTTCGTGGAAGGGATGATAAGGCTTTCATGGTTAAGAAAGATGATTTTAATGCTTTCTGTATTCCTCCTAAGGTAGATGACAATATTGAGGAAGGACTACCTATTGGTCATAAAGGCAATTCTTTTAAATCTGGAGTTAATATTCCACCTTTTCACAGAAAACTAGATAATGATTTTCGTCGTATGGACAATTCTGCCAGGGCATTTGTTAGAGCAGTTTCATATGGTACTATGATTTATGCCTTTTTGGATGAGGCAACTTGTGAAGATGATAGAATTGAAGGACGTAAAGCATTAATTAATTGCTATAGAAGTATGGCTGATTTATAGGCAGAATCATTAATTAATTCAGTATTAAGTAGAAGAAAGCTTTTTCTGAAAAATGTTAACTTCATTAGTAATAAAATTAACGGTATCAATTTTCTTGCACCAGATGCGCATTTCGACAATACATGTCTCTTCAGTGATGCTCGTGGCCAAAATATTTAAAATCCAAAGCTTATATAAAAGATGAAGAGCTATAATCCAAAAGGTCCAACAAGTATAGCTAAATCCGTGAAAGGAATCAGAGCTCGACAGAAAAGAAGTTGTTAAAGTTGCCCGTTTTTGGCAGTCAACTTTTTAATGAAAAATACTTTGACACACTGCATACATCAGCAGAAAATTTACGGGATGCTAGAGAAACCCAGAATGTTTATAATAATACTGGCAGTTATAACAAGAACATTAACAAGTCTAGAGATGATTGCACTCCGGTAAATGACTTTAACAGAAACAGGAAATAAGGTGACTATTCTGAAAATTCTGAAAGTGGAGCTAAATTTGTCAGAACTAACACTTACTCCAACAAAGATGATTTTCGTCCAGGAAATTTTTCAAGGAAAGGAAAGTTTTTTCGGAAAGCAGCTGGAAGCCCAAAGGGTTTCCCAGCTACAAGGAAATAAGTTCAAAGAACCTTGTACAAACTGTAAATATAAGTCCCCAGGTAGGGGCACGTTTGCTAATGTTTCACAGGAAGTGGACAAAGATCACAGGAGACCAATGGGTTTTAGAAACTTTACTGGAAGGACTAAAACTGGAGTTTATGAGTCATCCATGTTTAAACATAAAAGAGACAAGTGTTCCAAGATATGGTATTCACGAGTCGGTAATTTTAACAGAAATAAGTGTTTTATTAGAAAAAAATGTTATAGAACATGTTCCTGTTGGGCAAGAAAACTTGGGTTATTACAGCACCGTTTTCGTAGTTCCAAAACGACAAGGAGGTCTGCGACCGATTCTCAATCTGAAACCTCTAAACCAAATAGTAGTGGCTCATCATGTCAAGATGGAAACACTCCGTTCAATTATGAAAGCTTTAAAAAAGGGAGACTATGCAGTAACTTTGGATTTAGCAGATGCATATTTTCATATCCCAATTCACACAGATTACAAACAATTCCTGAGATTCCGATTTCTAGGTCACAGCTACCAATTTCGAGCAATGCCATTCGGACTCAAATCTGCCCCAAGAGTGTTCACAAAGATCATAGCTGTATTAGCAGCATACCTACGAAAGTTAATGATTCAGATATTCATGTATCTAGACGATTGGCTGATCAGCAATTCAGACAGAACAGCTCTTGTAAAGCAAATACATTTTGTACTCCGTCTAGTTCAAGATTTGATACTTATAGTAAATCAGCTAAAGTCAAACTTAATACCAACCCAACATATAGAATACTATGGAGCCCTTTTCAATCTAGAGAAAGGGATAGTAACACCAACAGAGACAAGATTTCAAAGTATTTTGGAAATAATACATGCATTACTAAACAGTCAACAGTTTCAATCAGTAGTATTTCTAAAATTACTAGGTCTGATGGCTTCATGCATTTACATAATACCCATGGGAAGATTACATATGGGGCCAATCCAACTTTATTTGTTAGCACTATGGAGGCCAAACATTCAACCATTGAATCAGTTCATTCCTGTACGAATGAGCTTGACAGTACATTTAAGATGGTGGACAAATCGGACCAATATTTTTAAAGGAAAGCCTTTACAGGAGCCGACAATTCAGTTGACATTGATCACAGATGCCTCAGAACTAGGATAGGGAGCTCATCTAGGAACTTGGCAGACATCAGGTATATGGCCAAAGTCTTATAAACTAAAACATATACATTGGTTGGAATTGAAGGCTTTACAGTTATCTCTTCAAGAAGCTGTACAGTGCGTGAAAGACATGAATATTTTGATAAGGTCGGACAATACAATAGTGATAAGTTATATCAACAAGCAGGGCGGAACCCATTCGCCAGAACTGTGTTACCTAACTTTTGACCTTTACCAATGATGTATTCAGAACAAAGTAACTATCCGTGCAGTTCACATTCCGGGAAAGATAAATCTACTAGCAGATGCTTTTTCGAGGGGGGGAAATCTTTTCAAGATGACAAAGTGGACACTCAACAATATGATAGTAAATATGATATTTCAGAGACTGGGAACTCCAAGTATAGATCTGTTTGCAACAGCTCAGAACAAAAAGTTAGCAGTTTATTGCTCTCCGGTTCCAGACATAGCAGCATTTCCAGTAGATGCTCTAACTGTAAACCGGAGCGGCATGTATGAATATGCATTTCCTCATTCAATCCTTGTTCCTCGGATATTACAAAAGATTCGAGAAGAAAAAACACTTGTTCTTCTAATAGCACCAATGTGGCCAAGACAATCTTGGTATCCTCAGATGTTGGATCTACTGATAGATATTCCAATAAAACTACCACTTCTGCCATATCTGCTTTCACAAATTCACAATCGAATACAAATATACAGTCCAGAAAAATTGAATCTTGTGGCATGGAAATTATCAAATTGCGCCATAAGTCAACAGGATTTTCTGAAAAAACAGTGTATGATGTAAGACTCAGAATATATGACAGTTGGTGTAAAGAACAAAATATCAATTCCACTTCTTCAACTATACCAGAAGTAGCAGAATTTTTGTTATATCTTTCTACTGTAAGAAAATGCAAACCACAGACTGTTACAGGTTACAAGTCAGCCATAGCATTGATTCATAATAATGGATTAGAAATTTCAAACAGTTCTGAGTTAGCATCATTGATTAAAGGATTATTTAATATGAATCCAACAATTCGTCAATTGACCCCAAATTGGAATTTACCTTTAGTTTTATTGATGTTACAAAACATCCTTTTGAACCTTTAGATTCAATTGAATTAAAGTTTTTAACATTCAAAACAGCTTTTCTAATAGCCTTTGCATCAGCCAGTAGAGTTAGTGAAATTCATAGCTTATCATTAGATGATGGACATTTTAGATTTGAAAAAAATGGAATTAAACTATTACCAAATATGCAGTTTCTTGCAAAAACACAGACTTTGAATAGGCCTTGGGAGCAATTATTCATTTCTTCATTTAATTCTTATGCATCTGATTCTGAGGATTTGAAACTATGCCCTTGCCGTGCATTAAGGATTTACATAAATAGAACAAAATCTATAAGGAAATCAAACATACTGTTTGTTACTTACAAAAAAAACATCATAAAGAAGCTTTGAAGGATTCTATTGCAAGATGGATTGTTAATACAGTGCGATATGCATATGAAAATGCAGATAAAGACACTTTAAAAACAGTAAGAGCACATGATACAAGAAGACTCTCTACTTCATGGGCTTGATTTTGTGGTGTATCAGCTGAACAAATTTTAAAAGCAGCTCACTGGACATCTGAAACTACTTTCACTTCATTCTATTTGAAGGATGTTCCAGACCACCAGTCCATTTTTGCCAAGTCAGCAATTTTGGATTCTTTCAAGAGAGGAAGACAGAAATAGATGAATATAATTTTTTAATTCCTTTCCCACTTCCTTTAGTAGGGCTGCAAATTCTTTTGCAATTAGTTAAGGAGGCAGGTAAGTGGAAATATTGAAGTGAACTGGGATTTTTGTGGGTAAAAACCTTGTTCATGAAATATTTACACTTACCTGCCTCATCCGCCCTCCTCCCCTCTCGAGGAATTACTTAATATTGGTCTCGAGAAACTGAAGAGTTACACAAGGGAGATAACTGGAGGTGTTAATGTATTTATATTAAAAAAAACTCGACAAACGTATGGGGAAGTAGAGGGAAATTGCAATTAGTTAAGGAGGCAGGTAAGTGTAAATATTTCATGAACAAGGATTTTACCCACAAAAATCCCAGTTTCTGTTATGGTTTCGGTTGTATGATATGTTATGTCATCTCGTTTGTAGTGCAAATAATTATAAAAGTGTCTTCCCATAACATCATTGTCATGATGATTGTTTGGAGTTTGGAATGGTATTGTGAAAATAATTGTATAAATGTCGAGATTACATGTGCGTTACCTAAGCGCGTCACTGATTTAGATATCATGTGGTGTTTGTCCTTGGTTGAATAAGTTCGTTAATATTCTGCTGTTTGTATGTTGAGTCCGCATTTTTATAATATGTTTACGCGCTTCTCTGTTATGAATGATTTTGCATGTGCTTATGAGTTTGACTGTCCCTTTTGTATCTTTCGTCACTCTTTGGGCTGCTAATCTGTCATAAAGTGTTTTAGCAAAATATTTAATATTGTCATAAAGCGGAAGGTTTGGCGAGCCATTTTCAACCCACATTTGTTTCGCAAAAAGGCGAGTACCAAGTCCAAATATGGCAGTTGTCATCAAATAGTTCATTTCTATGTATGTTGGCGTTTGTTTTTGTTGCAACTCAGTGTTCCTATTGTTCCTCTTAAAGGTGATTTATTTGCCTCGGTTTTTTAATTGATAAACCGAATTTGTTTTCTCCCAATCGATTTATGACATTTGAACACCTATATATTATTGTTGCTTTTATTTTGTATCTGCAGGTTGGATTTGATGCTGGTGACGGAATACATTTTTATTCTGTAACAGGATCACAAACACCCGGTATTATTAATATAACACAGATGTCTAATATAGGAATTCCAGGAAAGTTTATATTTGGTGTTGACCAAGCAACCATAGAACAAGTTACATGTAAGAAATAAGATGTATATTTGCATTTTTGAAAATGATACATGTATTCAACTTGTCATACTTGAAATATAATTTTCAAAGAAAAATAGAGGCATTTCAGAATCTAACATTTTAAAGTTAAACTGTTTTACAGTTAAATACAAAATGAGAAGATATTTTTTGATTGCCAATGAAACACTCCACAAGGAAGAACATGCCACAGAAATTAACAACTATTGATCACATAAGGCCTTCAATAATGAACAAAGCCTATACTTTATAGTAAGATATAAAAGATCAAATGGCAATGTTGAAAAATACCGCTAAAATGACACCATTGCGTACTGAAATACACTACAAATAAACATAACAGTAAGAACAAAGAAATATATAAATAAATGATGTAATAGTATATAACCACATGCAAACCAGTATAACAAGGGACACCACCGATAAATTTACGACTGTTCATCAGGAGATTACAATAGAATTATAAACTGAGTGTCACACGAATGTATCAACGCCACAAAAAGTGACGTACTTTCTGTGACCGTTTATTTTATCACAGGTAAATTGTTAAAAATATAATACAAAAAGGTGATTGAGTTTGAAATGGTTTTAGTTTATGTTTTTTTCTAACAATGACAGGAATATCAAAATGTAATTGTGTTTGTTATTATGTAATTATTTTTTAGTTTCTTACTAAACTAACCATGTCGGGTTTTCTTTTGAACAATATGGAATAAAAACTGTTTATTAACAACTTCTAAGCGTTAAATTTGTATTCTGCATTTATTTTGAATCATTCATCATTAATTTCCGTATCTGTTCCAGGCCAAACGTTTCAGATTTTTCCTCAGTGTCGTGTTGATTTAAATTCTAACGTGTATTATGGTGGTACACAACACTACATGAATATCCATTGATTTTATTTCCGATAAAGTGTGATGTTCAAGTTTTCATTTTTTTTTTATCTTTGTCTAAGGATGAAAGCAAATAGTTTATTCAAATTGTATCAAAATAAAACGAGCCGAGTAAATTTTAGTCGAGGTGTTTGGTATAAGATAAAACACGGCCACTATCCCTGTAAATCAGGTAATACAACTATGGTTTTTAATCCAATAGTAGTAGTACTATAATTAATAGGTACGTAAGCATTGTCCTGAATATTCATTTCATATTTTTCACTTAAGGTATGATCATCTCAGTAGTCGGTACCGTGGTGCTTACATCATTTATGAGAACCTTTCTTAAATTGTCCGTAAATATATATTTGGAAATTATAAAGATACAAAAGTTTTAACTCACTCAGACAAATTCGACCTTTAGGTTATATGGATTTGGCTAATTTGTTGTGTCCATTTTTATTTTAGAGCTGTAACTGTTTCAGTTTACGTTCTTATACATCCTCAGCTTTCGAATTTTCGGCTTTATGAATTCTTGATGACGTTAAATACAGAAAAGCGTTTCCGACGCGTTAAAATTATAATGTGTTGCTTTTCTTGTTTTCTTTTGGAAGTCCCTACTCATGATTTAAGTCAAAAAAAGTTTTCAAATTTCTCATTTTTACTAATTGCATATTAGCCTTCAGTTTCTGTTGTTGAAGGGTTGCTGTGACATTGCATTTATCCAACATATAATTTAATCTATAATGTCTTATTTTAGCTGCACAGACTTCTACATTAGCTCTGGTATCAGGAAGACAAACCACAGAGGATACAGCTACAGAACAGATCGTAACAAGTCAGTCAAATTGATGTTTTCCTAAACAATGTATCTCCCTCATGCAAAGCTCTGATTCCTTTCACGGATTTGGCTATACTTTGTGGACCTTTTGGATTATAGCTCTTCATCTTATATATAAGCTTTGGATTTCAAATATTTAGGCCACGAGCATCACTGAAGAGACATGTATTGTCGAAATGCGCATCTGGTGCAAGAAAATTGATACCGTTAAATTTATTACTATCACTGGGTCGATGCCTCTGCTGGTGGACTATTAGTCCCCGAGGGTATCACCAGCCCAGTAGCCAGTACTTCGGTACTGGCATGAAAATACGGATTTTTTGTGTTATTAAAATTTGCTGTTACAAAATGATAGAAATTATTATAAATTAAGGAATGTATCTCCCTCATGCAAAGCTCTGATTCCTTTCACGGATTTGGCTATACTTTGTGGACCTTTTGGATTATAGCTCTTCATCTTTTATATAAGCTTTGGATTTCAAATATTTAGGCCACGAGCATCACTGAAGAGACATGTATTGTCGAAATGCGCATCTGGTGCAAGAAAATTGATACCGTTAAATTTATTACTATCACTGGGTCGATGCCTCTGCTGGTGGACTATTAGTCCCCGAGGGTATCACCAGCCCAGTAGCCAGTACTTCGGTACTGGCATGAAAATACGGATTTTTTTGTGTTATTAAAATTTGCTGTTACAAAATGATAGAAATTATTATAAATTAAGGAATGTATCTCCCTCATGCAAAGCTCTGATTCCTTTCACGGATTTGGCTATACTTTGTGGACCTTTTGGATTATAGCTCTTCATCTTTTATATAAGCTTTGGATTTCAAATATTTAGGCCACGAGCATCACTGAAGAGACATGTATTGTCGAAATGCGCATCTGGTGCAAGAAAATTGATACCGTTAAATTTATTACTATCACTGGGTCGATGCCTCTGCTGGTGGACTATTAGTCCCCGAGGGTATCACCAGCCCAGTAGCCAGTACTTCGGTACTGGCATGAAAATACGGATTTTTTTGTGTTATTAAAATTTGCTGTTACAAAATGATAGAAATTATTATAAATTAAGGAATGTATCTCCCTCATGCAAAGCTCTGATTCCTTTCACGGATTTGGCTATACTTTGTGGACCTTTTGGATTATAGCTCTTCATCTTTTATATAAGCTTTGGATTTCAAATATTTAGGCCACGAGCATCACTGAAGAGACATGTATTGTCGAAATGCGCATCTGGTGCAAGAAAATTGATACCGTTAAATTTATTACTATCACTGGGTCGATGCCTCTGCTGGTGGACTATTAGTCCCCGAGGGTATCACCAGCCCAGTAGCCAGTACTTCGGTACTGGCATGAAAATACGGATTTTTTTGTGTTATTAAAATTTGCTGTTACAAAATGATAGAAATTATTACAAATTAAGGAATGTATCTCCCTCATGCAAAGCTCTGATTCCTTTCACGGATTTGGCTATACTTTGTGGACCTTTTGGATTATAGCTCTTCATCTTTTATATAAGCTTTGGATTTCAAATATTTAGGCCACGAGCATCACTGAAGAGACATGTATTGTCGAAATGCGCATCTGGTGCAAGAAAATTGATACCGTTAAATTTATTAATTAACTATATTGAACATTGAATATTTCGACGTTGTTTGATTTATTTCCACATCAATTTTTCTAAGCTGTCGAGTGATGTTTCTCTACTGTTAAATTAAATGCGTTTAGGAGATTCTGTCCTAAAACCGTAGGAGCATGGTCTAAAAATCAGTCAAATAACCGATATTGACTTCAAGGTGGTAACAAACACCTTGACTAAAATTAGTTAAGATAATTTAATTTTCCAAATCTTTTGACAAAATATTTACAGTGAACCTTTGACAAAACAGGAAAATTTCGAAAAAATTAAACCACACACTTTATTGGACAAATTTCATTGAAATCATAGCAGTTTGACAAACACCAATTTTGATTATTCTGAAGCTTAATATTCCCTTTTGTAATAAAAGTACGTGATTAAAATGTTCAGCTGATTTTAGGGAGTTATCGCCATGACTTTTTCTCTTAAAATGATGATTTTTCATTCATCTTTTTTCTTGCAGACTGTTTTGGTAACCCATGTCAGCATGGCACATGCCTATCTTTAGAACACACATTTATGTGTTTGTGCGACCTTGGATATGAAGGATTGCATTGTCAAATAGGTAAGTCCATATGTATACTTGGTACAAATAAGGCTTGTTAAAAACGAAAAAGAACCCGATTCCATGTGTGTGCACATTATGCAAATGTAACACAAATTAAATGAATGTATTAATATAATGTTGATAAATATTACATCAAATGATTACAAGAAAATATCGATTTTTTTATAATATGAATCTACAACTAAACAAACTGTGCTACTTTGCATGCTTTGACTGCACACGAAGTGTAAAAAGTAAAATTACAAAAATACTGAACTCCGAGGAAAATTCAATCGTAAAGTCCCTAATCAAATTACAAAACACATCAAACGAATGGACAACAACTGTCATATTCCTGACTTGGTACAGACATTTTCAAATGTAGAAAATGGTGGATTGAACCTGGATAGCGCTAAACCTCTCACTTATATGACAGTTGCATCAAATTCCGACTTATAATGTTGACAGTGATCCTCTACAAAATAAAAACTATAACTACAACAAACAAACTACTTAACAATGTTGGTGATAAAACCGTTTGATAGCTTATGATTTATCATCTCTACAATCATGAGGAGACCAATAATAAGTATAGCCAATATCATCTATGGCCAACATTTCCTCAGAGTGTTGGAGCATATATGTGTTTTCTTCTTTCATTTGAGATGTATCCTCAGTAAGAAGTTTGTTGCTGTTTTCCTTCTGCATAAAAAAATGACTTCCATTTGGTCAGTTTAATCAAATTTTTAATTATTCAGCTTTAGATATAAAAAAGAAGATGTGGTATGATTGCCAATGAGACAACTCTCCATCAGAGACCAAAATAACACAGAAATCAACAACTATAGGTCACCACACGGCCTTCAAAATGAGCAAATCCCATATCGTATAGTCAGCTATAAAAGGCCCAGAAATGACCATGTAAAACAATTAAAACGAGAAAACTATTTATATAATTTTTATAGGTATGTTTATATGTTTAGAACTTCATTAACCAGTGCAGTGTTTTGTTATACCTCGTGAAACATGTTTAGTTCGCTACCGAGTTAGATATATGAATGTAGAGGCGTATTGTTTATTTTGACAGATACAAATGATTGTGTAAAAGAGCCATGTCTATACGGGTATTGTGTGGACAAAGTCAATGACTTCGTTTGTGAATGTGGAATGTTATTTAATGGTAAACGATGCACAAAAAGTAAATATACAAATATACAATGATATATAAATTTAAAAGATTAAAGTTATTCAATACCATACATGACATGTTTCATCAGCTACTACAAATGGCCTGATTGATTGATTTGTTGTTTTGTGTTTAATGCCACTTTCAACACGTTTTACTCTTCATGGCGGCTAGATTTGATCAGCGTAGGTAGTTGGAGTGACCACAGAAAATCACTGACCTTTAGTATGAAAACTGGCACTCTTATCAACTTCCACTTAGTCACAGAGGCGACTACTGCAAATGGAGTGTCTAACTTATCACTGTTATCCTAGAATTTTTCACACAGTCTATATTCAAGATTTGTCAACTGGCTTCAAAATTGTACCGCTTTAACTTTTTATTTTTTGCATATCAACTTTTACGCATATTTATAGCGAAAATGAAAATCACACTAAAGTTTCCCTATTAACAATAACTCGACATTCAGCGTAAAATCCTATCGTTAGTTTTGTTATTTCACGATTTCCCTGATTCATGACTACGAATACGACAGAACGCTGAGTGTTAACCTCATATTAGCGACGACATTGGTGTCTCTAATGGAGCAGAATAACAAATGTCTACAACGGCATTGTGTGATTAATCCTTATCAACTTGTAGTTTCTGAAAAATGTTTTGTAAATTGTGAATTTTTCTTTTTCGCATTTTTGTGAATGACGCTGTCTATCCTTCTATTTGTGATATGTTTTTTTATATGTATAGAGAGATAACATCTAGCTCGATTTCACAACACTTAGTTATTAAATAATAATAATTGTAGCGGTCATATTTTAAACAATTGGTTATGGAAAGTAAACACACAAACCGTTTAAGATAAAAAAAAAAAAAAAAACACACAATACACCTATTGTAAACTTTGTCAGAGTTGTAACTGAGTTTGCTAGCAGTCTGTAGTGTCCAAAGCCTCACTAGCCAAGGTTACGATCCAGTACGCTCCTCTCGAACCTTGGTAGATCAAGCCAACATTAGTGATTACAATGCTGAGCCATTTGCTGGCAAAATAACATTCTTGTCCATTTCGACATCGTCATTCTTGACCAATGGCAATATTTGAACTCTCTTCAATGTAAAGGTTTAACAATGGCCCTTGGCTAGCGGAGATGCTTGGGCAAAGGAGGGGGTAAAATATAATCACATGCACATATGTTTTAAGTGGTCAGAATCATTGTAAACATATATTGTTAGAAAAACTATAAAACGAATAACAATATCAATCATACAGTTTACCATATTTGTTTTTTCGTAAATAAGGCAGTTAGTTGTCTGCTTTGAGTTAATTGTTTTATATTTATATTTCGGGGTGTTTTATAGCTGACTATATGGTGTAGATAATTCTCTTCATTGAAGAACTTACTGTGACCTACAGATGTTAATTGCTATGTCATTTGGTCTCATATTTAATTATATTACATAGAATACACAAATATTTTCATTGTAGTGAAGACTTGGGCTATAATAACAACAACCGTATCATCTGTAGTATTATACGTCATGTCGTGCTGCTGTTGTGTTTTTTTGTAAGTATATTTATCACACTTGTCATATCATTCAATTATTCATTCATCTTGAAATATGTATGAAATATATGCCACTTGGCATAAGGCTAACACCAAGCTATCAATTTAAACAAAGACATCGTTTCACTGTTAAAATGAATAAAAAATAGTGGAAAGAGAAGAAAAAAAAACCAAACAAATATTGCAATAAATAAACCGACATGCTACAACTAGGTACAGACTGAAATCAAGCATTATATAATAAAGTTTAAAATTACCGCATCGTATACTAAGCTCTACAAAACCTTCAACCGAATTTGGTTTTTTTTAGGAAGGGGGGGGGGGGTTAAAACAATTCAAAGAGCTACTTAGATTTAAGATTTCAAGATTGTATTGTACACTCTGACAGTTTACACAGTTTGGATCACTGTGGAAACAAGTGTGAATAATCAAATTTCTTGTAGTGAATGATACTATTTACATGTTATATTTAACATTGTCATAAAAGCGGAAAATTTGGCTAGCCACAAAACCAGGTTCAACCCAGCATTTTTTCTTAAAATGTCCTGTACCAAATGGCCATTGTTACATTATAGTTCGTTTCTGTGTATGTTGCATTGTAGTGTTGTGTTTCTGTTGTTCCGTGGTTCTCCTCTTATATTTGATGTGTTTCACTCAGTTTTAGTTTGTAACCCGGATTTGTTTTCTTCTCAATCGATTTATGAATTTCGAACAGCAGTATACTACTGTTGCCTTTATTTATACTATAGGTTTTTATAAGACGAAATGTTTTTTTGTTGCAGCGAATTCTGCAAATCCGAGTAAATCCGGGTAATTCAGTCTTTGATTACAGTATTTTATATCAGTTAGAATTCTTCACCTGTTCATTTCGCACAATAAATGTAGGGGTTCAGAAATGTCACCACAAACATTACTTGAAAGGATGGCATAAACCAAAGCAGTTTATGCATCTAATTATGTTTACATAAGACAGAAAATATTATAAATTTTAGGTATCATCTAATTTGTTTACTGATATTATGAAGTCATGCTTTATTTTTGCATCAAATTCATATTTTCAAAGTTTCGATAACATTTTGTTTTATTTAACTCCTTTAAATTACAGTTTGGTCTAAGGAGTCTTAGGGCAAAACAATTGTACATGCAAAATTTTCACAGAACAATACTTTTTTTAATAGTTCTTCTTTATTGCATTTTTAGTGTATTGTCATTCTTAAGTATCTGCCTATTAATTCAATGTAAAACAGTGTCCACATTTGCAAACTAAACAACACAACATATTTAATTGGTATGGGCATCTATAAGCACTCTGCAGAATCAACAAAAATTGGCAAATCAGATAACACAACTCTGTGTCCACACTTGTTATATATCAATGTGCAGGGAGAGAGATAGAGTGATTTTTTTTCGTTTTATAATTAAGTTTGGTTGTCTTTTGCCTTCCTGTTTGGATCAAAATTAAAAAAGGCTCGTTACGTCAGATTCTAAGGTTCAGTTACCACCAATAAGATTATGGTCTACTTAAAATCACTCATAACCAAATAAATGGTACAGCGCAACGTGATAATTAAATTCAAGTACACGACTAAATTCTAATGATGTTGATAATTGTTTTAGGTGTAAACAGAAAAACAGTGATTCCAAAGCCAAATCATCAGTTATACCACACAAACAAAAACCATCTCCAAGAGGAAAGCCGGTACCATCCAAGGCTGGAAAACGAAATGCGTGGGTGGTCTGACATATATTGTCACGTGACAATATACTGCATCCAATGGCGATGATAAAATGGAGCAAGATGATGATTTGTACTTTCATTTTTAATTTACATTTGAGACAAATTTATGCAAATTCTTTAATATTTATATGATTCTGAGATATTAAAAAGAAAAGTTTAAACTGATTTTTACCCTGCGTATTGCTGTGTGTTTGTTTAATCTTCATTGGCTAGAGGTAAAGGGGGAGTTGAGATCTAGAAAAAACAACATGTTTGACTATACCTGTAGAAAAGAGATCCTAAATTTTAAGGCAACATTGTACTAAAATTGCGGAAATCACTTTGTGATCCAATAAAAAAAAACTTATTAGTAAGGGTCAACTTACCGATGTTATAATTTGGTCTCTAAATATAGTTTACATTGGCACAAATATCGATTTTGTCATCAGCAAAATAAGACATAAATATATTTTTTTTCTTTTCAAACGGGATGTATAGAGATACATGCAAGTAAATGTTTTTCTATAAAGATGTGTTTTAATTGTTTTAGTCTCTGATGCATGATCTTTTATAGTGTTACTATATTTACACTTCTTCGGTCTATGAACAGCCAAATTAATAATTTTGTAAAAACTATTTCAATTCTCCATTTAAACTGTATACCTTTGAAGGCCTCGGTTGGTCAAAGTTATCCCCGCATTTGACCTGGAGATCAATCTTCTGATATCTCTTTGGTTTGTCTGTTCCCGCCGAGCATCCCGGTGGTTCTCTCAGAGTAGTTCGGCTTCCTCTAACATAATAACAGACTCTGCCTGGTGTCCTAGCACTCCCTCGTGTTGGGTTGGGGATTGTTCTTGTAAATGTTGAACATTGTAAATATGTTAGTGACACATCCCCATTAATCACGATAAGGAGTGTTCATGGTTTCCACTGTACCCTCGCAGCTCTCGAGGGTGCTACGTATTTACATACATACAAACCTTACAACATACTTATTTTCATTAACCTGTGTATATCATTGTATATTGCAGCTTTTTGTTCAAGGTTATTGTTGTTTTTTTCAAATTGTTAAACAACTCACAGCGGTATACTACTGTTGCCTTTATTCATTTAACCCTTTTATTCTTGATTTTGTAAAAATCTCGAGCTTCATATACACTTTATTAATCCTCTGTGTAAAACATTTCGTGTCTACGACGAACTCAAATATGTGTGAAACGGTTGTTCCAGCCAATCAGTATTCGGGCCAAAAAGATCTAGATTATTACGGATCATATAACAATGCTCTTGAGGAACAATATTCAGCAATCAGAATAAAGTGTTGGTGTAGTTAGGTTATTATTTTGGATTACATCAGTTGTCCTTAAAGTTTTTGTTACATCTACTTGTACATTTATTGAAACGATTTCATGTAGTTTGCCTTTCATTGAGTTATAAATAACTATGTAGCATTATGGTTTTTGCTCGGAGCGAGTCGAAATTTATTTTGGAACTTTTTATGCACAAAATTATTTTTTCATTTAAGCACATGTACTCCCCCAGAATCCGACACTAGTTAATGTTTTGTTTAAATTCAAAATACCCACCAATTCATATATTTTTATATTTTCAACCGAATTTTATTGTTTCATCGAAACTACCATCATTCAATTCATAAATATTTGATGTAAAAGTTTCCCACCCAATCTTATATTTGACATATCAAAAACGGACCCCATTACAGCGGCACTTCTGTATAATTAAGGAACTTCGGAATATAGGAACTGAAGTGACTCCCTTTTCCATAAATTTGAGTCTACAATCTTTGGTTTTTGATTTTTTATTACTTAGCTAGCTAAACGCGTTGAAGGAGACATAATAATACCGGGCGTCCGACCGTACGGTCTTGTTAGCATTTTCATGTGTACACTTCTTGCCAGATTAAGTGAAACTTATATCATCAGCAATGTCTTTGACACTTTCGAAAATAAGTCGTAATCAAATATTTTTAACCAGTTATGACCCTTTAAAATATAAATTGTAATGGAAATCCCATTCCATTTGCTGTGAAGATATTGAAAATAAAAAAGAAAAAGAATAAATAAGTGCTTTTTAGTTATTCCCTTGTTCCTTGTGTTACACAATCGTGTTGTGTCACATACATTAATCAGCAGGAAGCCTTTGGACACTAATAACAATCTGTTCGTATACTATGGACATATATACCCTGAAGCCAATAAATGACCATGTCTACTGTGAACTAACATTTAACCGTCAGGGGTTAATTGCAGATTGACAATTAACCTTATATAATTATGACTCGATAACCAGACGACTATGTAACCGGCCTACAGCTATAGACATTTGTATGGACCATTGGACTATATAAGATACCTCAATGGATTACAAGGACACAATTCAATCACACCAGAATTCGTCACTTCTCGGCCAGTGTCTCTGTGAAAAACATTTATTTGAACTTTTAATCGCTCTTTGAAATACTTGTAAATTAAGCAATAAATACTAATTGACAAGTATTGTTAACTTTCTTGACTTCGCAACATAGTCAAACTGGTGCCGTTCAGACCAAGGATTAAGGACTTCTAACCACTATACGATCAAGGAACCACGTAAGTTGCAATTACCATAGCTTTTATTCTTTTTTGATGGATAACCAAGATACTTCTATGTCAGCATAAAGTAGAATTAGCTTTCAATAATGTCGCAAATGAACTACATGGTTTAAGGGAGGTACAAATGTAGTTACTATTCAAGGCGATGTAGCCACGGAAATTAAAGGGTTAAAATCAGCCATTTGTTCTCAAAACGTAGTTCAAGGAATAACGCCTTTTGAAGGTAATACGAAAGATTTTAAAGCCTGGATTAAGTCAATTGAAAAATATGCTTTACTTTTAAATGATATAGATCGAATCAAGGAAATAGCTTTTCAAACATGTAAAGGGGCTTGTTCAGATTACATACAAAGGTATTTAAGAGACCATCGGGACACCACTTGGGAACAATTAAAAAAAGAATTAACTTCAAGGTTTGGAGAAATTACTGACCCTCAACATGCGTCAACTCTTTTGAGACAATTAAAACAAAAAGGGGACGAGTCTGTTCAAATTTATGCAGAAAATTTATTGAATTTGGCAAATGAGGCATATTCAGAGTTAGATGGACATAATGAAGCTATAGAAAGGGAACTCGTAGGCATTTTTATAGATGGTTTAGCTCATTCTTATTTAAAAATGAAATTAATGAGAGAAAACCCAGCTACTTTTTCTTTGGCAGTTAAAAGTGCAATGACTGAACAAAATTTGAGAAAAAGATTTACTTTAAGAACGGAAAGGGTAGACGAACCAAGGTATAAAACGATAAGACCAGTGACATTAACTAGACCAAGACGGACTGAGCCTTTGAACTCTCATGAACCAATGGAAATTGATCATTATCGTGATGCAAAACGTTGTTATTCTTGTGGTAAAGTAGGTCATGTATCACGTGATTGTCGTTCTGGGGGAAATTTGAGACAAATTAATGCCGTAGAAAAGCAAACATATCACGGAAATTCGGGTAGAAATAGGGAAATTAATTGTTATTCTTGTGATAGGGTAGGACATATAGCACGAGATTGTCGTTCTAGGGGAACCTATAGACAAGTAAATGCAGTTGAAACGCAGCAATATCAAGGGAATTCGGGAAGAAATAATGAGATAGTTTGTTATCAGTGTAATCAACGGGGACATATTAGGCCAAATTGCCCAAATAGAAAACCTAGGACTGTTAACATGGTAGAAAACTGGGGTGTATCCGGAAAACTAAAGCGCTCTTGTCACGTTGAAGCCAGTGATAAGAGTACAATTAAATTACCTACTTATTCTATAAATGTTGCAGGAGCTCCAAATTCAACTTTAATTAAAATTCAAAATCAAAGATATAGAGCTCTCGTAGATTCAGGCGCTAGTGTTTCTTTGATACACAAAAGAATTTTTGAAACTTTGAGGGATAAACCAAAATTACTAAAGAAAACGGCAAATTTACAGTCCGTAAATGGGGGGTCTTTACATTTGTGTAAACCTTACTTTTAAAATAGGTAGTACAAAAGTTACTCAATTATTTTATGTTGTTAGAGACATGAACAGAAATGTTATTTTAGGAAAAGATTGGTTAGTACAAAATGGAGTTAGGTTATATTTTGATTTAGGATGTTTGAGAATTCAAAAAAATTATGTTCCATTAGAAGAAGACATTAATGTGGCTTCAATTGTAAGATTAACCGTAAATGCAGTATTAAAACCACAAACAATTAATGTTTGTCCCGTAGGCCTTAAGAACAATCCAAGTTTTGGAAGTACTAAATTGTTAGAAATCTCACCTGTAGCTTCAGGGTATGTTAGTACAGAACCAGGCTTAATGATAAGTAATACGGTGGTTAATTTTAATAAAAATAGGAAGTTTCCTTTGATGATTGTAAATAACACAAACAAATCAATTAGGTTAAAAAGGGGTTGTGTAGTAGGTAAGGCTTCTCATTTAGAAGAAATAAATTTAGTCAATGTGAATCAATCTCAAGGAACTTCGGGACTGAAAAAGTTAGACGAGTCTGAAATAAGTGTACCGCAAGAATTTAAAAAGGATATACTTAGAATGATAAGGGACAATGAAGATGTGTTTGCAACTTCAGACACAGATTTGGGGTGCACTGATACAGTACAAATGACTATTGATACAGGGGATCACCCACCTATCAGATTAAAACCTTATAGGGCCCCTCTCAATCAGAGAAAAATAATAGATAAGACCATTGAAGAACTATTATAGGAGGGTTGAGATCTCACAAACATGTTTAACCCCGCCGCATTTTTGCGCCTGTCCCAAGTCAGGAGCCTCTGGCCTTTGTTAGTCTTGTATTATTTTAATTTTAGTTTCTTGTGTACAATTTGGAAATTAGTATGGCGTTCATTATCACTGAACTAGTATATATTTGTTTAGGGGCCAGCTGAAGGACGCCTCCGGGTGCGGGAATTTTTCGCTACATTGAAGACCTGTTGGTGACCTTCTGCTGTTGTTTTTTTATTTGGTCGGGTTGTTGTCTCTTTGACACATTCCCCATTCCCATTCTCAATTTTATTAGAGGCTAATATCATTAGGAAATCTAGGTCGGCTTGGGCTGCGCCTATCATTATTGTTTCAAAAAAGGATAAGACTTCAAGGATGTGTGTGGACTATCGAAGCCTAAACGCAGCTAGTAAAATTCATTCCTTTCCGTTGCCCCTGATTGATGACTTACTTGCTTCAGTAGGTAAAGCCAAAGTAATGACCTCGCTTGATTTAAAGTCAGGATATTATCAGGTCAAGGTCAAAGAGTCGGATAAGGAAAAGACTGCTTTTGTATGTCACAAGGGATTATTTGAGTTCAATGTCTTACCATTTGGTCTCGCCGCAGGGCCCAGTTTATTTAGTGAATTAGTTACAGAAGTACTACAAGGGTTAGAGCATTTTTCAACTGCTTACATTGATGATATTTTGATATTTTCCGAAACAGAGGAAGAACATTTAGGCCACATTCAACAAGTTTTTGATAGATTACGACAGCACAAACTGAAATTAAAATTGAAAAAATGTAATTTTTTGCAAAATGAAACCAATTATTTAGGCCTTATAATAAGTAAAGATGGATTAAAACCAGATCCTGAAAAGGTTAAGGCCATTCAAGGCATGAAAGCTCCCTCGAATGTCAGGGAAGTAAGAGGATTAATAGGTTGTTTGAGTTATTATCGTAGATTTGTACCTCATTTTCAAAAATTGCAGAGCCTATAGTTGCTTTAACTAGGAAAAACAAGGTTTTTAATTGGACCACAACTTGTCAGGAAGCTTTTGAAAGGTTAAGGGATGAACTAGTGAAAGTACCATTATTGGCATACCCAGATTTGAATAAACCCTATGTGCTTTACACGGACGCTAGCGATAGTTGCGTAGGTGCTTGTTTAACGCAATTACAAAAAAGTCCAATCAAGGGCGAAAATGAAGTGGAAAGACCAATTTACTTCCTATCTCATAAATTGAGTGATACACAAACACGTTGGTCAACCATTGAAAAAGAAGCATTTGCTATTCATTATGCGTTACAAAAATTGAATCATTATTTGTATAATGCTGAATTTGTGATAAAAACAGATCACAAACCTTTGAAATACATCTTAGAATCTCCCATGCAAAATAAGAAAATCCAACTGTGGGCTTTGAACATAACGGGTTATAACTGTACTATTCAGTATATTCCAGGGCCCCAAAACGTGTGTGCAGATTTTATGTCTAGATTACCTTCAAACGAAAAACCAAATGAAAATTCAGATCCTTATCCGGATATTAGTGATAATACTTACGAAATTAATGTGATTAATTCAAATAGATATCATTTTACTGATTATGCAAATAATGACAAATTAGTTGAAGATATTCCAGAAAAAGAAAATTTTCAGTTTGAAGAATTTGATATGTCAATTGAACAAATGAAAGACAAAACATTACGCGAGTTAAAGGAACAACTTGTAGGCGATAAGGTACCCGAGGCAGTGCAAAACAAGTACATCATTATAGATGACATACTTTATTACATCTCAAATGTAGATAATGATCCTATTATAAGGTTGTACATACCTTCTCATATAAAACAAGCAGTTGTAGAACAGTATCATGATAAGAATGGGCACATGGGCATTGACAAAACATTTGATTCGATTCGTCAAAAATATTTTTGGCCAAACATGTTTAAGGAATTGTATAGTTATGTCACTACTTGTGTACCTTGTCAATCACGTAATTTACATAAAGTTAGAGCGCCAATTCAGGAAACAAAAATTCCGCCTTATCCTTTTTGTCATGTAGGGGTAGATTTGAGTGGACCGTATCCAACTACTATGTCAGGTAACAGGTACATTATAGGATTTATCGATTTGTACTCGGGGTGGCCAGAAGCTTTTAGTGTCGCAACAAAAAGCACTGACAATGTTGCACATCTTTTGATTGAAGAAATTACTTCAAGGCATTCTGGGATTCAAATTCTAACAAGTGATAACGGAGGGGAAAACTGTTCTAAGGCTATGGAAGAAGTTTGTAAAGAACTTAATATAAAGCATATTAAAACTTCATTCTATCACCCTCAGGGTAATGCAAAAATAGAAAGATTTCATAGAACATTACATGATGTTTTGTCAAAATTAATAGAAGATTCCACAACTTGGGATTTATACTTGAACCAAGCTTTAGCAGCAATTAGATTCAATATCAATGAGTCCACCCAACTTTCACCTTTTTATGCATTATATAACAGGGATCCAGTTTTACCTTTAGATAACATTTTACAGCCTAGGAGAAAATACAATGGGGAGAAATATCATAAAATTGCCTTGCAACAACAACATAAATCATTTATTTTGGTTCATAAAACTATGAAAAAATCTAAGCAGAAACAGGCTAAGTACGCAAACAAACATAGCAAAGATATAAAGTTTGAGGTAGGAAACCCAGTTTTTTTATAAAAATCATAGAAGGGCAAGCAAACTTTCAAAAAAATGGACTCCGTACTATAGGATTATAGAACAAACTTCACCTGTTAGTTTTATTTTAAAAAATCAGTTAGATGGGACAACCACAAAGGCTCATGCAGAACAAATTCGTTTGGCTAAGTTAGATTGGGAAACTCCTAACAACAATCAAGGTAGGGCATTACGTAAAGCTGCGTATGTAGTTCCCATTGAGTCACAATCAGAATATTCCTCTGATGATGAAAGCATAGATTCAGACACTCCATTAAATAAAATTGCAAAAAGATATAAGAAAGAAAGGGAAAATTCTGATGTAGAAGATGATAAACCATTAATGGAATTATCTAAAAAATTAAGGGGGAAGAAAATTTTCTCAGAACAAGATAATGTCAATAATGGTCAATTAGAAAGTGATGATCAAGTCATGAAGGAAGAAGTAGGAAATTCGCCTTCTGATTATGACGTCTCTGACATTGATAATAACATGTCTAGCACTCATTCTTCGTCAGTAACATCTGAAAATTATGACATGGAAGATAACATGTCTGTGAATAGTGTTAAAATAGAAAATAATCAGAAATCTACTGATATTTGGGCTAACGAAACAAAATTAGTATCTAAGGAACATGTACAAAATTTAGTGAGGGCTTTAATAGGTATTATGTAGGTATCAATTGGCTTTATAGGTAGTAGGTAGGATGCAAATCATTTAAGAAATTCTAAAGCTTATAAAATATGTTATTTGAACCTTTGCAATTACAATTAAACATGTTGTCCTTAGGACACATGTCACCTAGTCTTGTATCACCCGGTAATTTAAGAGTACTATTGACTGACATAAAACGACGACTACCGACATTAAAAATACATGGTGACGAAGTTAAAGATATTTGAAATTTTTATAAATTTTTGACCATTGCTGCCAAAAAAAAAAACAAAAAAAAAACAACTAAATATATGCTGCTAAATACCAATGAAATTGACAAGTGTTCCAATCCTTTAGTTATTTTTTTTGTGAAATTAAAAGTCCAGTTTATCCAGTTAATTTTAGTAAATTATGTATCTTAGCCTTATTTGCCAATAAAGAAATTTGGAAAACAAGATGTACAGCGAAAGTACGACCAAATACAATTTTGCCTATGGCAACTTATTTGACCGATAGTATGTGGACTGTTACTACCATTAATGAATTTAGAATCACAATTAGATGTGATGACAATACAAACATGTTGACGGATCAGGTAATTAATCCTCCTACCACTATAATTAATTTAAAGCGAACTTGTACCGCTACGAGTGATCATTTGACCTTATTACCTACTTATCAAATGGAAAGTACATTTTTAACAGAAAAAAACGTTCGAAAGATTCTTAAATACCTTTCAAGTATTGAATACAAGTTTATGGGAACCCTTTCATGCTGCTTTGCCAAATTTTACAAAGCTGGAACTACCAAGAGAACTAACGGCTATTAAACAAATTCCTATGAACGCTTTGATTGAAAAACTTAGAAATTTACGGGAAATTGAAAATGATGTTGTATTTCCAAATTGGGGAGTAGGTTTATCCATGGGTTTGGGTGCGATATTCATTGGAATAGCTATATTTTTGTACTGTAAGTTTTTTAGAAACAAATTTTGGTTAGCCAAAAAGAAAGGTGAGAGTTCGGGTTCTAATGCCACGAACGATGGGTACCAAATGGTGACAACGCAAATGGTTGGGACAGAAGTACCTGATTCCAGAGAGAAGCTTCCCTCTGCACCATTACTCAAAGACGACGTAAGACCAAAGACCGATGCGACCAGTCTCTTGAGAAAGATGTACCCAGAGCTAGATACGTCGACTACTTCGTAAAAGGACTGGATGGTAAACCATACAACGTAGACGACCGAATCCACTAGCAGAAGACGAACCGTGTAAATAATTTCAAAATGACCTATGAATTGTATTAACATTTGCGTTCCTAACCAGTATTGAGGAACAATTTACTATGATGGTGTTGGAAATAAAACATGAACCATGTATACCGAAATATTGAACTTATGATTCTAATGAACTATGTGTAAATATATCCAGATATTGGACTAGATGAATGTGATGAACTTATTATATTATAGAACTTTATAAACTTAGATATGTGGTGATGGTTACCGGAAACCTTACAATAGCTTTTAAAAAAAACCTACAGGAAGAAAAATACCGTATTTTATTGAACTTTCGTTCCAGAAGTATGGGAGGCATATGTTACACAATCGTGTTGTGTCACATACATTAATCAGCAGAAAGCCTTTGGACACTAATAACAATATGTTCGTATACTATGGACATATGTACCCTGAAGCCAATAAATGACCATGTCTACTGTGAACTAACATTTAACCGTCAGGGGTTAATTGCAGATTGACAATTAACCTTATATAATTATGACTCGATAACCAGACGACTATGTAACCGGCCTACAGCTATATACATTTGTATGGACCATTGGACTATATAAGATACCTCAATGGACTACAAGGACACAATTCAATCACACCAGAATTCGTCACTTCTCGGCCAGTGTCTCTGTGAAAAACATTTATTTGAACTTTTAATCGCTCTTTGAAATACTTGTAAATTAAGCAATAAATACTAATTGACAAGTATTGTTAACTTTCTTGACTTCGCAACACTTGCCCTTTGATAGATAAAATATGACATGTAATGTGCATGGCGGGGAACATTTGAAATTTATTCTTTAATTGAAAATAAGATTAGTATTTGAACCTAGATAGAAACGGGAATTCGTAAGCCTAGGAATTATCACGATCTACTACAAATGGATTTTTTTTTATCTCGTCGTTTACCATGTCACAAGAAACAATATCAGGATATGGTGTTGTAGTTGTTTGTTGCTAAAGTCAGACGAGAAGCCATCACTCCACTAGGTTCAATTTCAGATGAAACAGATTCACGGGTCTGCTTATCATCATCCTCTCCGCTTGCCTTAGCTTATGATGTATACTTTTTTGTTTTAACAAAAGTTAACTTAAAACACTATTCTGCGATTGAACTGTCTTGTTTACATAAACTAAATTATCCTAAATGAAGGACCAGGCAAACTGCTTCGAAAATGACTGGACGTTATCCTCATATCCTCAGCCTTGTTACATTTGGATACTTCCGAGTTGAACTCCTGTTATTTTTTTTTATTTTTTTTGTCAAAATGATGTGGATGCTTGAGCATCTGAGCATACATGCAAACTGAGCCACTGATTAAGCGTTTGACCACTCTTTAAATTGGAGTTCTTATACCTTTATGCCGATTTTTACCAATTTATGGCGTTTATTTAATATGATCTTAAAAACTATAAAATTCAGAAGGAAGCTATAAATTACAAAATATACCTGCAAGACAAAATCAACAAACAAGTCAAAATTTGACAAATTAGATAGTAGACACTTTAAGGGGCTCGCGGGTCTAAATCAACTTTTTTCTATACAGGATTTTGCTATTTTTTATATGATTAAACTTTATCTTATACCTAATAGAAATATGAAATAAAAATATGGGATCATCGTTCATTTGGGCTCACAATCTGTCTCCGAAAGAAGCATACATTTTTTTAATGTCCTTTTTTTCTGTTGAACGTATAGGAGAAATATTGGTAATATCGAAATAAAAAAAAAAAATTACATAAATCGCTTAAGTTTTACAATTATTTAGTTTATGCACAGCTTGTTTGAAAACAACAATACAAAATATAGGTCACCGATGAGTTAAAAAAAGACATTTCAATTAAAACGTCAAAAAATTACATTTTTGCACCAAAGGGAGATAATTTGGAGCTTTTTCAATGATATAAACATTTTTAAAGTCATCTGAGGTCAAACCAAATCGATTTGTCTGGGTGATTTTTGTACCAAAGTAATAACTAAATGTGTAATAAATAAAATTTGTAATGAAAAAAAAAAATGTTTAATTTTTTGGTAATTTTTTTATACCCGCGTATGGTTGTGGTTGCCCTTAAATGAGTATTATTTTACTAGCTTTTGTGCAAAAACTCAAGAATGTTTGAGTGTGTATATTGTTGAAGATAAAGAAAAAGGCTAGCTAACTAAATTTTTGTTTACTGTTATAATTTGTTTTGTTCAAATTATTGATTCAAAAAGATTAACAGAAGGTCATACAAATCTGTCATTTTAAATCATTGGTCAAAATTAATTACATTGATGATCAATGTTGGATATCATATTGATACTGATTTGTAAACTTTATCTCTGATTTTGACAAATATTCGATAAATTTATCATTAAACAAACATACTGAGATCCCTTGAATATTGATAGATACATGTACATAGATCTTCGAAATGAGTTAAGATCATTTCTGTTTTCATTACAAAATTATAAATAATCATTTATTGATATTAAGTTAAAGTTGACATGAGCCAAGGCTCCGTGTTGAAGGCCGTACTTTAACCTATAATGGTTTACTTTTTAAATTGTTATTTGTATGGAGAGTTGTCTCATTGGCACTCACACCACATCTTCCTATATCTATATAAGATATGAGACAATAATTCGTCAAAACGGCCTACTTTTTCATAAAAAAAGTAATTGTTTTCTAATTCTCCATCGAAGTGAAAAGAAAATCTTATCTATATCCACCGTCAAAATATTCCCAATAGCTCTTTGCGATAATTACATTGGTAGATGGTGAAATGGTGTTTCATATTGAAAAACAACCCCAATGTAATGATGATGATACATACATTTCCGCCTGAATAATGCAAAATTATACTAGGTCACCGACTTAAACATCTGTCAAACTAGTATATAAGCGTAACATTTGTGCATTACTAGTCCTAAAACGTATATATATCTGTGATGTTTTTCAAAGTCAACAAGGTAACAACTTGAATACTAATTAAAAGAGGTGTGTAACCCTATGAATATTTCTAAATCAATCAAACTAAAATTCATGTATCAAAAACATGAATATTTCTACTAAAAATCTATGCATTAGTTTCAAAACTTTGATTATTTTCAGACAAACTTATGAATTCTTTTGGCAATTTTGTATATTTTTTTTCACAAATGTTGTAAACGTGTAAGCAACATTTTACCAAAATCTGTTACAAAGCTCATTTACTGTACTTTAAATTAAAAGCAAAAGTGTTACGATAAACGGTTAGTTTGTAAGACATCTTAATTTGTAGGGAACATCTGGATTTGTTTTAATAGTTACTTGTAAAATTGACGAATTTGATTTTTTAAATTATCACTATCAAAATGACAAGATGATGAATGGATCTCCGAAAAAGATTTATTCCACAATATTATTGGAATAGTCCAAGTGAAGCTAAAATGTGTTTCCAGTTCATATTTTCTCTGCAGCTGCAAGTTTTTTTTTATATACTATTGTGTAAAATTAATCGACTGATAGTTTTAAACAAATTGTTCCAATTCATGATAACTTTGAAATGTCTCAAGTTCCCCACACCAGAAACATATAATTATACAATATAACTCTCTTCCATTTTAAGAATATTTATTAATTGAGAAAAACTGTTCACTTACCTATATATAAATATTTATAAAACTTCTGAGTAGTTTAATCAATTTATTCACTAATTGCGACAAATTCCCTATATATTTCACGTTTCATTTCCAATTGATGCCATTTTATTGATAAAACCGGATGTGGGTACTCGTAGCCTACGAACGGCAATTTGACTATTCGTACCCGCAGACACTGCCATTTTTTAAACTGTGATGATTTATATTTTGTTCTTTAAAGGATATCACCGCTTCATGATAAAAATGAAGTTCTTGACGAAAAAAATAAATTCCAACATTTACGACAATATTGAAGAAAAAAAAATACACTTAGTTTCAGAACATTAAAGGCCTACTTCGATTCGTCCAACTCGGGTTGACTCGAGTTAAAAGATCAGTGCTAATGCGCATGTGCGCAACCTTTCCGAATCGAAGTCAAAACTCTTCCATCGAGTAAAGGATGTGAAAAATGATTTTTAACTGAGTATTAAAATAACAAAAAAACAACGTTATGTTTCAGAAAAAAGTCCTGATACTGTGTGCTTTTGCAAAATAGTTTGTTAGTGAGTTAAAAACGGTCGAGAAAAAAATCGTTGAGAAAAAAAAATCAATTTCTGTTTTATGTAGAACATTACCGACAGTTGATAAACAAATTAACAATATTTGTTGATTCCAAAATACCGGAAATAATAATTTCGCCACGTCAGCCTTATTCTTCGGTTGTATTTTGTCAAATACCAGTTTATTTGTATCACTTTTATTTGTTGCAACAACTTGACGCCATCTTGAAACTCGACTAAACCTGCCCCGACCCAGGGTTAACTCGGGTAGGTTCAAAAGGTCAAACTCGGGGTGTTCGGTTGTCAGTCGAGTAAACTCGATAGACTCTACTAACCCGAGTTGGACGAATCGAAGTAGGCCAAAGTTAAAAGGACATAAACGAAATAGCTCACCCGTCCAAAAAAGACGCAACCTTTCGTGTAGTACGAATTTAAATGATACATTTCATAGTCTAAATATACAAATAAAAAGTTGTGGTGTGATTACTAATGATACAGCTATCTACCAGAGACCAAATGACATAAAATTTAACAAATAAAGGTGTCCGTACGATCGTCAACAATGAGCAAAATCCAATCCGTATAGTCAGCTGTATATTCATAACGCTTCCTTTCCGATGATATCGGCCGAATCGGTACAGTGTGTCGATATTTTCTCATGAAACATTTGCCAATTATTCGGTCAATTTAAAATCTGTTCGTGCCTAATGTTCAATTTTACCTATCAAAAGTGGTTTACCCAATCAATGAAGTTATCTGGTAACTATTTAGAGTATCATCTTCGGACTATACATTTATTACAGTGGCAATTGTTCGTCAGATTTGTAAACATATATCATAGATATAAATTACATATTTTATCAATAATTACAATCCGGCAGGAAAGTGAACATACAAATATTCTGATTTACATTATAATTAAAACAGAAGAATGAGATATTCGATTTGTGTCTGTTTTCTTGCGCTCATATTTTACTCTTTGTATGATTTCTGTGGTGCGTGTTTGCCTTCTTCCAATGTTTGTGATTTTGAGAATTGGGGTCCATGGGGGAACTGTAGTGCTACATGCGGAGGGGGTAAACAAGTGAGACACAGATATATATGTTGTCAATACAATACATTGATGGACTGTTTACAACACTGTAATATTCCTTTAAGTTTGTGGAAATCAAACGCCACAGAAGAAAGAGTTTGCATGAAATGCAAGCCCCATGGAGTTTTTAATCCAACACTTAACCGCTGTATCTGTAATGACGGTTATGGCGGGAAATGCTGTAAAGGTGAGTTTAAAAACAAAATTGTTAGAATTTAATTTGATGCTTACAAGGGTACATGTATCAAAGTAAGTAAAGTAAGTAATTTTTATTGGTTTGAAATCCAAAATTACAGGATTGATACCAAAACAATACAAAACATACAAACATATATATCATACCAAATTCATAAACATTGTATATGTATATATATATATGAGGAGGTGGTACCACAAAGTTATTTAGTACTTAATAAAGCATTTCTAGAAATGTACATGTCGCTTATAAATTTAACAATGATTCTAATTATATCAGTCTCACCACACGTATACAAAAATTTAAATCTTGCTTTATTAGTCATATTAGAAAAAGATGGAACTTTTTCACTAATTTTGGAAAAGAATTGGTCTCTAATTATATTCAATTTTGTACATTTTAAAGTGAAATGAAATTCATCTTCTACTTCTAAGAGGCACAAAGGACAATTTTTTTCTTCTACAGGGGTTTAAGTATGACGCCTTTATTCAATTCTAAGAACAGTCACTATTACTAATGCGAGTTTTGGCAAAATGCCCTATTACTTTTCTGTCTATTTTTAACAATGAATAGTTTCCAATTTATAATGTTCTTTAATCTGTCTATATGTTCTCAGCTTATTACCGTGTACTGATTTATTATCACAAAATATGTTTTCTTTCCGATGTATCAAAAAAAAATTCATCATTGAGACTTTTTGAAAACATTATATAATTGATAGTATATCATTATTTTCTACTGATTGCTCCATTTAATTTTTTTTTATCTCATTACCAGTCATTGCCGTGAAACTTGTTTCATTTAGAGTGTGAATTGTTTCATATAAGTGTCTCATGGAGACTGTGAATTATTATGTATGCGTATTTCGGCATAATTGTTCCATTAAGACTGTGAATTATTTGGTTTAAGTTTCATAAAGACAGTGAATAATTTGGTATAGGAATTTCATTAATATAGAAGAAGAAGATGTGTTATGATTGTCAATGAGACAACTCTTAACAAGAGACCAAAATAACACAGAAATTAATAAATATAGGTCACCGTACGGACTTCAACAATGATCAAGCCCATACCTCATAGTCAGCTATAACAGGCCCCAAAATGAAAGTGTAAAACAATTCAAACGAGAAAAGGCTGTGAACTATTTAGTATAAGAGTTTCATTAAGACTATGAATTGTCAACAAATATTGAAAAGTTAAACATGCCTTTACGAATGCATCATTTTTTGTTTCACTTATTAAAAAAAATGTTTTCAAGTGTTAAGCTGTTTAAGGTGTATCATTCACAATCAAATAATATATATATATGAGACAAATTTCTACTTTAAAGTTAAGTCATCATGGTCATACTGTGTAAAAAGTAAACCATCATAGTTTTGTTTTAAATTTTGTTGATGTAGCTATAAAACAAATTCAATTTAGAATAATATTTATTGTTGTCTGCTCTTTGACACATTCCCCATTTCCATTCTCAATTTTATTGCTTTATTCTCAAACGATGAATTATTTAAAAAACAAAATCCACATATTTCTGTTTTTTTTTCAAATCGTGCAAAAAGATTAATTTAATTTTCAACTGTTTTAATTGTTAAACCCTTCCTAGATTTTAAATAAAAATCAACTCGTTTGCTAAAAAAATATGGTAACTTCTAATAGTTGCTCTTACTTAACCAAAACAGTTTTAAAATGTCTTAACACAGATTATGTACCTGTCGAAAAATTGTATCATACGCCGGAGTGAAAAATATAAAAAGGAATTCCAAAAATAAACGTCATTAAATTTTGTATTAAAGACCCATTTGTGGCCTTCGGCGGTTTACCCCACTTTAATTGGGTTATTGTCGTTTTGACACATTCCCGATTTCCATTCTCAATTCTATTATCTTTAACCAATGGTTTTATACCAATTATTACCTCTAATAAATGTTATTTCTATTATTTAAGCCAGAATACCAACAACCATTAAAACTACTACAGCTACAACAAAACCAACAACGTTGAAAACAACGCTTACAACAACTACTCCGACTACTACAACAAAACCAACAACGATGAAAACAACACTTTCAAAAACGACTCTGACTACTACAACTAATACAACAACGATACAAAAAACACTTACAACAACTACTCCGACTACAACAACAAAACAAACAACGGAGAAAACAACACTAACAACTGTAACAACAAGTACTCCAACTAATATAACATCTATTCCATCCACCACATCAACAACAAAACCAACAACGATAAAGACAACACTTACAAAAACTACTATAACTACTTCAACAAAACCAACAACAACTACCCTAACTACTTCAGCAAAACCAACAACAAAGACCTCTTCATCAACGACTACAGCAACCACAGTATTAAAAACTTCGACAACTATTACAAATACAACTATAGACCCAACAACTACGACACCAGTTACTACTCAAACTAAAACATCCAAACAAAACAGTACGAAGACCACCTCAGCGACCAGCACAACCAAACCGACTTCTTCAGGCTGTTTTGGGAATACCTGTCAGCATGGAACGTGTATGCAGACAAATCATCAGTATATCTGTATTTGTTCTCCTGGATTTGAAGGACCAAACTGTGATTCAGGTAAATGATGTTTCAAAACATTCTATTTCTCAATTTTTTAAACAAACATTTTTGGTTTTCTTAAATTACTTCGTACATTTTAACTGTCAACCACTTGGTCGATTATAATGCTGGTGAAGGTTTCCCTATCGAACAGTAGTTAGCACTTCTGCGTTGACATGGATTATGAATAAGTTGGTCATACTTTTAAATTAACTGTTGACAAATTTTTTTTCGAAATTCTGAGGGATTTTTTTAATCCCGAGAACAATTTTAGTTTCTTGTGTATACATGTTTTTCGGAGTTTAGTTTGACGTCCATTATCACTGAACTAGTGTACCTTTTTTATTTAGGGGCCAGCTGAAGCACGCCTCCGGATGCGGGGGTTTTACGCTGCATTGAAGACCCATTGGTGGCCTTCGGCTGTTGTCTGCTCTACGGCCGGGTTGTTGTCTCTTTGACACATTCCCCATTTCCATTCTCAATTTTAACTTAGCTTTTGTTGGCAATACCTTTCGTAATTTCTTCAATACTCTTCAACTTAATTTGTACATTATGATGCCTTTTTAACCTTTTGGTTCAAGCGTCACTGATGAGTTATATGGAGACAAAATACGCGTCTAGTGTACAAAATTGTAATCCTGGTATCTCTGATGAGTTTGGTTCTTTCCAGTTAGAAAATAATAAATACATTTCATTGTAAATTGAATCGTTTTACGATAATCATTAAATTTGTGGTCCTTTGATTACATGCTACTTTTTTGTAGGTCCGCCCAGATTTCTTTTTATCTATACTAGAGATGTGGTGTTACATCGCACAATTAGAACAATGCATATGCATAATTTAAGAGTCAAAAGTTAAACAGTTGGTCTAAAGAAAATATTTAATGTTTTTACACCTTTTAACACAAGTAACAGCAAGTGTTCTTTCATTGGATCGGAGAACATGACGATATATTGGATACGCACGTGCAGAAAAACAAGTCAACAATTAAAAATATAGTTTTACATTTGTTTTATATTGAGCAGAAAAAAACAACAGAATGATACAAAATAAACTGAAGATATTATTAAGTATTCAATTTGTTTCAAACATTTTTTTTAATAAATTAGTTTAATTAATTTTACATGTAGATATAGACAACTGTGCCAACGAGCCGTGTGGGTATGGAGTGTGCGCAGACAAGATCAATGATTTTAGCTGTGATTGTATGGCGTTTTTCAAAGGAAAAATGTGTAACAAAAGTAAGTCAGAAAAAAATACTCGTACTGTACTGGCATAATTTTTTTCTGTCTTTAAAAACAAACTAAAATATATAAAACATATTTAATTTTAAATCAGCAGTGATATAAAGTTATTATGAGCAGTTCAGGATAGCTGACAGAAGGGTCTCTGCTCTTATTTTACATACTGTATGCCATTTGCCAGAGAAGTTACAAATGAGTGAATAAAATCACTTCCTGCATATAAGATAAGATAAGATAAGAATTTTATTAATCTAATCAAAAACCCATAAAGGGCATCATTTTACAACACAATATGATTGGAAAAAGCAAAACAGAAAACTAATATATGATATGATACACCATTATATATAACAAAACATAACACTTATTCTACACACCTTGAAACTTTTCTTTTAAAAAAGATAAATCTATCTATTCATATGCAATAGACTATTCTAGATTCCATGAAAACCTTTGACATGTGCAGAGAAAATTATTACAAATTTGTTGAATCTTTCTGATAATATAGTTTGATGATTAGGAATTTAAATATTCTTGTATTTAAAAGACAAGCACTTTTACATAGATTATTTAGCAATGTAATCTATGTTGTGCTTATTATGAATCATATTTTTACATATGTTCTATTACAGTGGAAGCCTGGGCTATTGCTTTCCTATCTCTAGCAGCCTTAGCGTTACTTTTAACCTGTTGCTGTTGTTTCTGGTGCATCATGGGAACGTTAGTACTCTTGTATCAAATATTACTTTAGACTATAATACACCAGACTTCTTTCGCAATTTACTTCAAATGGTTATTATTTAAAAAAAATTATAACAAAGAAAAACCCAACCCGATATCTATTTGTCAGTATGAAAATAAGGATATATATATGTGTTATGATTAGTTATAAGACCTCTTATCACCAGTAAGGCAGAAATGTCATAGCCATACTGCACAATACCGACACAATCAAATGTAGAACAAAAATCACACGAGAAAACAAAGAACTAATTTAGTAAAACATTAAAGGAAAAACGCGTATAACATACAGCAATTAACTACAACAAATGAATTACACACATCTGACTTTGGATCTGGACACAGATTGATTGATTGTTGTCTTAATACCACTTTCATTACTATTGTTTTATTCGAGGCAGTCTGTTTTTATTGGCGGAGGAAGCTGCAGAACCCGGAAAAAAACCCCAACCGACCTTCATAGAGAAAGTTCCGTGAAATAGCATCATTTTGAATAATCAATCCTCCAAATACCTAGGACAATTGTGTAACAGCACAAAATAAGAACAAACAGTAAAAAATTGAAACAGACTGTATGTCGAAAATCAGATGTTTAGTTATATATATTTTTTTTTATCTTTTGTGTCGATTGGTTGCTGTCTCATTGACAACAAATAACTAAACAAATTGAAAAGTAACTCGACAGCAAAAACACCAACAGGGCAATGTGCTCCCCCTCCCCCCCAAAAATAAAAAAATATTGTCTTTTAATTTTGTCACACAACGCAGAGAGATATGTATAATTTTGAATAGGGATACTTGAAAAAAATTAAATTATAGATCTTCCATATGCACGATATTTGCTATAGTTAATCACAACAAGAAAAGAAAAACCAAAAATACCACCGACATGGGAATCATGGTTAAATCTAAAAAAAAAACCCAAAACACTCTAATTCTACTCTATCTGACATGTAAAAAAATAAATTGAATAAAGGAACGTAAGGTAGCTTATTTTGTTTTTCGTTTACAGATGTGACCGAGATGATGAAAAGCGAGAAGTTCAACCATTAAAAGAAAAACCTCGACCAAAACCCGCAGAACTACCGCCTCGTTACGATTGGTTCTAAAGGCACTTCATCGACCGGTCATTCAGTCACTGTAGAATTATATATATTAACTTATGTTAAGTTATTATTATCAGTATAACCAGCTAACGACGCTGTTTTTGTTTTCAGTAAAATCATTATTATCCTGGTGGAGACAGTAGAATAAATTCGTAGCTCTGTTGTGTATTGTATGAAAAATAATAAACTGACAGACGTATTCTAATATTTATTTTCAAAAAACTAATCGATTCTGACGCTTACCTTCGCTGTACTTGGTAAAACTTTTTAGGAATTGTTGTTCCTCAATGCTCTTTTTTTTTACTTTATTTTGCTTTTTAACTTGTTTTATTCGAGCGTCATTGATGAGTCTTTTTTTCAAATACAAAATTCCAATTATTTACACCTATTGAATTTAAATGTCTGCATTTTCCATGTAGACTTTTCGAGTGATTTGCTGTCGATAATTATAGGATTCTGATTTAGATACATTTTGTCTGTTATTAGGAAAAGCCAATTCCTGAACTATTTATCGCTTAGTGATTCAAGGAAACAGAGTTGGACATAGCATTTATAACCAAAGGGTTTAAGAATGTGTTTACAGGTGTAACACCTCCATTGATGTTCCCCAATTAGTCTTTGTTAAATTTGCACTTTTAGACCTACTTGGCATGAGTACCGTTTTATCCTGTCCAGTTCCCTAGAAAAAAATTCACAGAACATTTCATTACATACACAGCTACTTTTGCATAGGTACTATTTCTGTACCAAAAATCTGTATTACTGGAAATCTACTTTTAATATTCAGTACTATTTTGTTACTTTAATATTATTGTAATACTTAGGTACCTGTATTTTACAGTACTTGATTTCTACTTGAAATTTAAGTACTACAGATTGTTTGTTGCATGGTTACATTTTCAGCATTTTGAAATTTTGTCTTCTTCAAATCTCATAAAATTATGATGTTCAAACATGGAATACTGTGATCATTGTTTGTATTATTTTTGTACCAATATTTAAAGTACAAATCAAGTACTTGAAAATACAAGTACCTAAATATTACAATAATTCTAAAGTAAAGAAATAGTACTAAATATTAAAAGTGAATGTCCAGTACTACAGATTTTAAGTACAGAAATAGTACAGTAATAGTACCTATGCAAAAGTAGCTGTGTATAAAGAAAATAACCATCACTTGAAGTTAACTAAGCAAAGTATCTCCCTTTTTAACCTGTGTACAAGCTTTAGTAACCATGTAACTAAAGTTTCCAAAAATATTTTATAGAAACTCCAAATAAAAAAGTAATGGTACTTTGAAATACCCAATATTATCAGATTATTACATGATATTTTTCATATCGCATGTATTATCAGCCTTAGGTTCAATATCAGCACGAGAGCCACATGACTCGAGAGCTGATATTGACCGAGGGCTGATAATACATGGGATATGAATCCTGACGTGTTATGATCTTTTTATCATATGCTTCAACAACGGAGAAAAATAACAGATTAATATATTGATCCTTTCACATGGTTCTCAAATAAAAGTTCAAAGAGTTAAAAGTTCACGGACGTCTGACCCCAAATGTGGTATACCTCAACAGAGAAGAAAAACAGCAGTATGGTATATTTTGATATGGACGATAAAAACAAATAATTCAACAATATACGTAATTATAATGCTATTTATCATACGGTATACTATCCTAAAGAAGGTGCTCTCTGTCCGAAGATCAACGCCAAACTTCATGGTGTACGGCGAAACAGGTAGATATCCACTAGACATACATGTAAAATTACGTATACTTAATTTTTGGGTAAAATTACTTTCGAATGATTCTAAACTGTCTAGTATTATGTATAATTATTGTATGAAATGAATTGTTCAGGAAATATGCAATCAAAATGGTTATTAAATGTGAAATCTATACTGAATGATGTTGGCTTATCGTTTGTATGGGATAGCCAAGAAATTCTTAGTAAAAATAGTATAAAATATTATGTTAAACAAATCTTACAAGACCAATTTGTACAAAAATGGCACAGTATGGCTGAAAGTGCCTCAAGAGGGGAACTTTATTTATCATTTAAAAGGGATTTTTGTCTTGAAGACTACTTGATGAAACTAAATAAACAACGCAGAGTACACTTGAGTAAACTGCGATGACAGGAGCATAAGATGATATGTAGCTGCAAGTTTCATGCGTACAACGAAACAAAAATAGAATGAAATGATCAATTCAAGTCCCAAACAGTTTTAATCATTGGGTGTGGAGATTACCAAAATATGTAAATCAATGGAAACAAGGCGGCTAAAGGATAAGAAGGTCTTGGTATCTAGATGAGCTAACAAGTGTTCGGAACTACAAAATGTATGCCGCAAAAGTTTTGTACGATAAGTAAAATGTCTTGATCTTATTATTAATTTTGATTTTTTTTAAAGTATCCTTCGTATTATTTTGTGATGACAACTAAATAACAAGATAAACTTAATTATAAGCATTTTTGTTTTCGTTATATCAAGTAGCGATAATTTTGTTTTATTCAGCGGCTTGAGGTGAAACCTGCTTTGTAAAAAAACCCACACAATCTTAGTAATTTTATTGTGCTTACAGTATTAATCTTCTGCAACGATATAGGCCAAAAATAAACCCGATTAGTCCGAACTTGGTCCTGAGTGGAATAGCAGCTAATTGCCCGCTACGAATCAATTATAAATCTGTTATGATATCAGATAAATGGATGACTGGGTGTTGTGAGCAATTTCATAGATATGATATGACAAAAGCAAGTTACTAGTATATTTGATAAAATAAGTTGGATCCTACTTAGTGAATCAATTTTTATTATCGCACCACTTCAACACGCAGTTTATAGACATATCTCAAAAACAACATCGGTGACTCCAATTTGTTTAGCTTAAAATTCCGAAATAAGTATAATCTATCTTTATGCAAAATTTCAATGAATTATTATTAGTAGACCAAGTATAAATAGTGTGATTTCCCTTTAATTTCAGCCATTCAGTCTATTTTCTGACCCCATACTGCTGTCTGCTAACATAAGCGGATGATTAACATATTAAAAATTAAAGTCTTTGGTTGAACCTGAACAGAAATAAAAACCCGATCTCTTAGATATGAGCCTAGCACGCTAACAACTACACCTCCACATCAAATAGGATTCCAACTTCAGACCGTTGCATTTAGCTAATATAAACAACGTCAAAACATTAGACCATCGCACTGCATCGTACCCCCCATCGCACTTCAGCGTACCCACCAACGCACTTTCAGCGTTTCAAACAACAAGTTAGCGTCACAATGTCACAATCGCACTTTAGCGTAGACCATCGCACTTCAGCCGCGTTACCATTTCGGTTCGGAGAACCATCGCGGTTCCGAGTCCTACAGACATCTTTCTACTTAATCCGTTAAATGTGTAATTATTAATATTTTATTTTTGGAGAACCTTATTTTTCGTTTTTCTTAATTAGCTTTGAGCTAGCATTTCAGTTACGAGGTCTCTTATTTCTGTGCTTTGTGTTTTAATGTTAGTTGTTTTTGTGTCTTGTTCCGATCTTTTGAGTTAAGTCAATTACAACTGATTTTAACAATTAAATTTTATATTGCACTATAACACCGCATCTTACGTTTGGAAGGGTTGACAACAATCACAAATATGTGAAATTCCGCAAATCATGTATGTGGCTGTCCCTAGTCAGGAACATATTGTTCACTGGTTGTCGTTAATTCATGTCTGAATATTTGTTGGTCGCAAGTTATTCGTTATAAATCAGGCCGATAGATTTATCAGTCGAATCGTTTCATACTTTTCCTATCGGGGTGTTTTATAGCCGACTATAGGGTAAAGGTTCTGTCATTTTTGAAAAATGTACGGTTGCCTATAATTGCTTATATCCACTTGACATTTTGAGGAGTGTTGTCACATCATACCTCATCTTATTTAAAAAAAAAAGAACAAAATAAAACCAGTATGTGTATTGTGTCTATCTATACATTTGCAACCATATTTTGGGCAATGCTGCCCCACGTTTCCTGTTACACATTTTATCATATCAAGGCCTTTGATGGCCGACTAATGTATGAGCTTTGCTCATTGTTAAAGATTGTTTTAAATCTGCTTAAGAAAGAGACATTAACAGATTCGCGTTTTGGTGCTAAATCGCTCGATTTAACTCAAAAAAGTCATTAAAAAAATTGAAACAACGAGTATGACTAGTGGAACTAGGATTATCAATCATTCAGTTGATCTGCAGTTATCAACGAATCCTCTATAATACAATAAATTGGAAGATGGAAATGAGGAATTTGTCAAAGAGACAACAACCGGACCATAGAATAGACAATAGCAGAAGGTCACCAATAGGTCTTCAATGCAGAGAAACTCCCGCACCCGGAGGAGGCCTTCAGCTGGACCCCAAAAGAAATATACTAGTTCAGTGATAATGGACGTCATACTAAACTCCGAATTATACACAAGAAACTAAAATAAAAAATCATACAAGAGTAACAAAGGCTAGAGGCTACTGACTTGGGACAGGCTAATAAATGCGGCAGGGTTAAACATGTTTTTTTAAAATCTCAACCCTCCCCTATACCTTTAGCCAATGTAGAAAAATACACATTAAGATATGAAATAATATAACCCCTTTCTAGTTTTAAATATTCTTATTGAGTTAATTTCAAGATGTAGTGTTTAACAATAGAAAACGTTCAAGTAAAATTCTAGATTTTGTTTGCACTTTTTTGTGTTTAGGTCAGAGGAGATAGAGAGAAACTGTACATATAAAAAAAATCAGCAATACAAGATTAAAAAACGGATTATTGTCATAAATACTACTCTTGTTTACCAGAGAGGGGCGTAAGATATCAAGGGGACATTCAAAGTCGAAAGAAAAAATCTGACAACGCCATGCCTAAAAAAGAAAAAGACAAACAGACCAACAAAAGCACACAACATACAACATAGAAAACTAAAGACCGAGCAACACAAAACCCGCCAAAAACTGAGAGTTGTATCCGTTGCTCCGGACGGGTAAGCAGATCCTGCTCAACATGTGGCACCCGTTACAATGTTCATGATGCAAATAAACCCATTTGAGTGCCTCCAATTATGGTTATTTTACGTGTGTGTGTAAACTAAGTTAGGAGCGGTGTGCTATGTTGTTTCTTCTATTGTCAATTTTTTTAAAGGCCCCATTAAGATAAAAAAAATACTGCACGGAGTATAAAAATTATCCACATAAATGTATTATATTCAGGAGTAAGCAATACCGACATGAGACGTGCATCAAGCTGTTTTGGTAACCCATGTCAGAATGGAACTTGTATTCCTTTTGGGAACCGGTTCGTTTGTTTGTGTGACCCTGGATATGAAGGAAGGTTTTGTCAAATAGGTTTGTGGGTATTCATTTGTTTAAAAGAAAAGATATAAATTACAAAGAGAAAAAAAATATAGGCCAATTTCGCTGATAAGACAATGTCGAAGGTCACGGAGATTTATTAGTTACAGCTTATAACTATTACATTCTTATTATATCAATTTCAACTCAATCATTTCATCCAAAATAAAGAATTGAAGAAATGTAATTATTTTAAACATAAACTTGCATGTATGGAATTATAACATTTGTTTTATCTGGTGACCCGTTATTGCAAGTGATATTAACTTTTCTTTTAAGAAGCATTTTATTAGATTTATTTTTTATGTTCCCTTCTGATTTAGCAGCAAAATAACTCTTCACTTTCATTTTTGAAATATATAAACATGTATTCGAATAGCTTCTTTTCTTTTAACAGATACAAATGATTGTGCAAAAGAACCATGTCAATATGGATATTGTGTGGACCAAGTCAATGACTTAGTTTGTAAATGTGGAACTTTCTTTCAAGGAAAACGATGCATGCATTGTAAGAATATTAAGACAATACACATGTTAACGCTATTCATCAAGATTTTATGCTATCTTTCATGAAATGCTCAATAACACTACATCTCCTTATTTTTAAAAAGAGCATTGATAAATGTATTTACTACCAACACAACAAGTTAAAAAAAACAATGTTGAAAGGGTTATTTTGTTTTGTTTATTACATTTGAATATTTTGATAATTTTAGGAGGAGTCGTTGAAATTCACTCTTTATCATGAAAAATAATCAAATAATAAATAATTCGTTTATGTAATCTTACGCATGTTTATCTTATTATTCGTTACATAACTTCATTAATTTAATTGCAGTGAAGACCTTGGCAATTACGTCCATAATTGTAGCAATTGTCGTGCTATACCTAATGTCTTGCTATTTTTGCATTTTTACGTAAGTATATTTAGCATGCATATACTTATTCATATAACATATTCCGACGTGATATTTGTATTAACAAAATGAATCAAATACACCATACTGTTCAACAAACAGTAACAACCATCAACATCAGACTCTGAATAAAAGATCACAAAGTAAACAATCAAAAACAACAAACAACGAAAAAGACATATTAGTTGGCCTTTGTTAATTTATGTAAAGCATTGTCATTTTGTTTAGATTTTTCCAATTCTGACATCGTACATATACTTCTTAACTGTTTTTGACTGTGCCTATAGCTGTGTTTTTTTCATATCGGCTAGGAATAGAAAGGGGTTCAGATTTCAAAAACATATTTAACCCAACCTCATTCTTTAATCCTGTACAGAGTCAGAAACCTTTATGATTAATGTGAGTTTTTGTTCAATTTCGGTTTATTTGTATATTTTGGAGTAAAGCGTTCCGTCCATTTAGCTGCAGGTAAAAAAAACAAAAATACCGTACTCTGAGGAAAATTCAAAACGGAAAGTTCCTAATCAAATGGCAAAATCAAAAGCCCAATAACATCAAACGAATGAATAGCAAATGTCATATTCTGTAAATGGTGGATTGAACCTGGTTTTATAGCTAGCTATTCCTCTTACTTGTATTGTTGACATGAATATCAATAATGTGGTCATTTTGATTAATTTCCTGTTTACAAAACTTTAAATTTTTCGAAAAACTAAGGATTTTCTTGTCCCAGGCATAGATCACCTTACCCATATTTGGCACAACTTTTTGGAATTTTGGCTAAACAATGCTCTTCAAAAGAGGGACGAAAGATACCAAAGGGACAGTCAAACTCATAAATCTAAAACAAACTGACAACTTTGTACTCGTTTGGCTTTATAAATATTTTGATATGAGCGTCACTGATTAGTCTTCTGTAGACGAAACACGCGTCTGGCGTACTAAAGTATAATCCTGGTACCTTTGATAACTATTGTATGACAGTCGCATAATATTCAATTTTATTGACATCAATGTGTGAATAAAACAAACAGACATAATAGGTAAAAATTTCAAAATAGGGGTACAATAGTCAACATTGTGTTATAATTGTAACCACTATGAAAACAAAGAAATATGTAAACATAGAAAACCAAAAAAGCAAAAGGCCAAAGCAAAAACGAAAGACAGGAATATAAAAATTAACCAAAGCACAATAACACAATGAAGGGATGTATTAGAACCGAGCCACGTCAAATAGATATTACAACAAATATACTAAACAGGAAAGGAAATAGTTTACAAAGTCAAATATAACACGTTATTAAGTTGATAAACAACTTCAATATAAAGAATCTTTACACCAAGACCATCGCGTATCATTTGCGAATTTGATACGGAATAGTTATCAAAAATGTCTTGGTATCACCCGATGAGCATTTCAAGAGAAAGGATTAGACGTTCTTTCATATAAACCTGATTCATCAACATTCTGCTCAGACACTCTTGACGTTTTTCCAAGTCTCAATAGCAGCTGCAAACTCTTGAATATCGAATGAGTTGGTAAATGTATATCCCGTATGCATTTGAAGTTGGTATATTGCTAATAAGGTGAGGGAAATTGATAATTTTAAATTAAAATCGTCTCGTATGTCAAAGATTCTGGTACTGAGATGACCGATTATGTGAAATTCGAGATATATGTCTAAAATCAAGCAGGTAAGCCGTGTCAGTTTGTCTCTTTAATTTCTAGTTATGAAGATAAGTTAATGGAACCGATTCAGAATAGTTTGGATTGTTAACTAATATGTATTATTGTTTAGGGGCAAAATGAAGCCCGCCTTCCGATATTTCCGTTTCCAATTTTAATATATAACTCGTACCAATAATTCGTATTTGTATAGTCCTGGATTTCAGATGTTTGGGTTTTTGCATTGCTGATGAAAGCAAATCAAGAAAATACTTCGGACGCAGTAAATTAATCATGTAATTACACCTTATGTAAGAATCCGGGGTTTTGATTGGTTAATAGCCAGTGTATTTTTCACCAATTTACTGTTATCAAATGAATATCGTTCATTTTTAACGCCGCCGGGGTATTTGCTAAAAGGATATGCCTTTTTTACCCTCTCTGCCGTGGTATTTGCCAAAAAATACTCTATCCGACTGGACGCTTTTAACGTCGCGATCATCAATGCGTTTTAGTACATTAACATTCGGTGTAATTAAACAGATATATCATGTTATTGAGGGGTATTTGCGAAAAATACCAGTCTTGAGAATGAATTTCCCTCGCCTTACGGCTCGTGAAATTTAACATTCTCTCGACTGGTATTTTTCGCAAATACCCCTCCTTAACATGATATATCTGTTCATTATTTTCTTTCATTCACGTTGTATATAGTGGTTAAACAAGCCAATCAAAAATTTAATTTAGGAGTAAACAAGCAATAACTTTTCCGAAGAAGAAGAAAAGTAAACGCACATTTTGTTAGTTTGTTAACTAGATAAGATACTAAGCAGAATGAGCAGATAAATGCACTTTACGGCTTTACATAAAACTAATTACAGAAATCAAAGGAATCAAAAATTGAATAAAAAAAAAACGAACTCTGCTGAAAATTCAAAATAGAAGGTCCTTAATCAAATGGTAAAATCAAAAGCTGAAAACATCAAACGAATGGCTAACAACTGTCATATCAAGTAGGATTTGTCCGGAACACATCTTTTTTGATATCGTATAATAAGATTTTATATTTATATATAGTTTGCACTGAAGATCGATAATCAATCAAATGCCAATTATCATTCTAGATGTAAACAAAAACACAGTGATGACGCAAAAGTGAAATCAACAGTAGGAGAACTACCAAAAAAACCAAAGCCATATCAAGCAGGTAAACCTAATGCTTGGATGTTTGTATGAAACGTTGGACTATCACATGGGTAGAAAGACGTATAGCGAATTGTAGATCTTATTTCCAAAGATTGCTGAATCATTGCTTAAATTTATATATTTATATAAGGCTTAAACGCTTCATATGAATGTGGTTTGGTAGTTTATTTGTTGTTACCTCAAAATAAAATATTTTTTAACCATGTGGAAAAATTATAAATTTGCTTAATATCGCTGAAAATGTAAAGTCGATAATTAATGCCCATTTTATATATCAATTCCAGAACAGGTTCCTACATTGCATTACCATTGTGGTTCCGTCTGTTTAAATATAAGACGATGTTGTATGATTGCCAAAGAGACAAATATTCACCAAAGTTCAAATAAAGTGGCTGTAAGGAAATATATGCAACCGTACGGTCTTTAACAATGAGCAAAAAACCATACCGTATTTTTAGTTATAAAAGGCCCCTCAATGAAAAATATGAAACAATTTAATTGAGAAAACTAACGGCCTTACTTATCACAAAACAATTTACGAAAAACAAATATGGCCGACCAGAAGCAACGATAACCACTGAACTATAGGCTCCTGACTTTGGATTTGCACTTACAGAGTGTGGCGGGGTTAAACATGTGAGCGCTCAATTCTCTCCTGACCTAGGAGAATAGTGTAATTGCACATCATAAGAACAAGTTAAAAGAAATAGGTTGCTAAAAGGCTTAACTCATCACCAAACCTTGTTAATCAGCAGCAATATGTCATTCTCTAATTTCATCGAGGTTTTAGGTTCAAGTATCTGATATACTGTCAACTTAACGACAAATGAGATGATTACTGCTTCACAATAGTTTATTTTTCACTTCTAAGGAGTAACATTCCAGCAGAAACTGATTATTAAGTATTTATCTCCAAGTTGATAGATTAATCCAGGGCTTGCGTTTCCGATTACTGTAAACCAACTTATTTTCGCGGATACTTTATTTCGCGTTTTCCTCTTTCTAGTCAACTTTACGGCTATTTAATTTCGCGATTTTCAAATTTACTTGATGTAGTTTGATACGAATAAATCCAAGATTTATATAATCGCGACGATTTATTTTCGCGTTATTTTTCTACTCGCGAAAGTCGCGAAAATAAATCGCTCGCGAAAATAAGTTGGTTTACAGTATGATTCAAGGATTGTTGCTAGTAAGGAGCACTACAAAAGTCAAAAAGTCTGAAATGACCGGGTTTTGTCTGAATTTGCATGAATTTTTACTCGACATTCTTGATTTGTATGAATAATTTTTAAAAATTCTTGACATAGTATTGATTTGTCTAATAAGGTTCTTGATTTTTCTTGACAAGTGTCTTGACAGTATGAATATTGTCTTAAAATTTCTCGACATTTCCTGTATCCTCTGATAAGAGTCTGGATTAGTCTCGACCAATTCTTGACTGTCTTGAATTTGTCTCGATCTGTCTTGACATATTCTTGACATTCTTAATAATGTCTGAATGTGTCTTGACGTATTCTTGACATTCTAAATAATGTCTGAATATGTCTCGACACATTCTTGACAGTCTTAAATATGTCTTGACACTATCTCAACAGTATAAATTTCGCCTGAAATGTGTCTAGAGTTATTCTGCACCTGTTTATGACATTCTATTACATTTATATACTCCTTTTTATTATGGCTAAACTAAACTTTGCAGAATCAAGGATTAATTTGGTATAGTAAGATACCCTTTTTGTGCACCTAAGTTGGAATACCCTGAATAATACCCCATGTAGTTTAATTTTGATTTATTTTTATTAAATGTACTATAATAAATTGTTTTCACTTGGAAGTAACTGACAAACAGCATTTAGATTTTTGCCATTTTGCAAAACTGCCAGTCAAATTTGCTTTACTAAAATCGGTGTCTAGAAGGCAGTTTTAAAATGTGACCAGAAAGGGGGGGAGGGGCTTTCGTGTAGATCAAAGAATTTGTTCTCATTTTGATTTAAAAACCTTATTCATGTTTTAGAACAACCAATAAACATTTTCTATACAAATTTTAAGTGTGGAATTTCATAATTTTTTATCAAACAAATTTTGTGATAACTCCTTCCTAAAAAAAAATAAAAAATGTTTAGATCTATATTATGCATGTCTGTTTGAGATCCACTTCATAAGACCAATGATTTCTATAGAAATCATTGATGGCACCCATTATGAACTTTTTTTATATCATTCCTGGAGTAGATAATAATTTTCTTTTAATCTTTGGAATGGTCGACAACTGATAAGTTGTATGGCTGATTACAGGTAAATCAGTAATTTCTTTTTGACAGTGGCGTTTATTCTGGGGTGTGGAACATCCTGTCCATGTGTAATACTTTATATATTTTCCAACAAATGACATTACACAAATGTTTCTTCTGTTAAATGAATGATTTGTATATCATCATAATTTGCTATTTATATAAACCACATTTTTGTACAATGAATATTTACCATATTAACCTTGAGTATTATGAATGTAGAATGAAATATGTCTACAGTATGATTGGGTTTTTAAAATCATTTAATTAATAAGAGTTTTAGGAATCAAAATTTGTAATTTTTTAAAAACCCGCATTTAAATTGTTTTAAATTTCAAGACAGTATTCAAATGTCAAGAATATGTCAAGAAATTTTCAGACTATATTCAGAATGTCAAGAATATGTCGAGTAAATTTCATACAAATTTGATATAAATGAGAATTTGTCAAGAAAAATTAAGACACAAGTCATACTTTTGGAGAATGTCAAGTAAAAGTTCATGCAAATCAAGACAAAAACTGGTCTTTTCAGACTTTTTGACTTTTGTAGTGGAGGCTATTTAACCAAGAGTTCAAAGTATTAAAGTTGCATGAATTAAAACAGCCAAAGTTGCACTTTATTTTTACAATTCATTTTCAACGGCCTGCTATCATAAACTAGTAAATTTTGTAACTTATGTTGGATCGAATAATAAGAAAAAATCTCCAAAATCTGACAACAAACTCTGGCCATATGTTTAACATTTACATATGTATATTGCGCATATTAATCCAGTGTCATACATTTAGTAACTCAAAATATATTGTATTATAACAAATGACATCAATATTGGTATAAAGGTACGAAAAAGAAAGTCGGCTTTTAAAAAAAATGTCATTTGTTTTATATAAAAAATACTTAACCTGCATTAAAAGTCAATGGTTTGCATCTTCGGATTCGCACAGTTGTTTAATATCTTGCGATGCTGAACTAAAAGCTGTGGCGTTGTCTGACATCATAAACATGTGTAAGGATTTTATACAAGTAAATCTTCTGAATCCTAACAAATTATTCTTCTGTCATGTCGGTTACAATCTCTTAATGAACTGCTCTTGTCAATGCACAGGTAAATAAATATATGTATGCTTTAATTAGTGTTCCGTTCTTTTCCTTGATTTGAAATGCCCAAGAAAATTCTACACCAGTGACGGTAAACGTTGGGGCTGCTTGCAGTCGTATTTTATGTAACGGAGGAGACTCTGGTGCACTGTAGGGTTTACCTTTAACTCTTCTACATATATGAAGTAATTTACGCGTAAATGACCCAACGACAGAATCCAAAATGTTTGACGGACTTGTGTAACCGTGGCATTTACTCCCGAATGCTAAAATAGTTCGTGTGAGTTCAGAAATTGTCGAAGGTAGTAAATATTACAACTTGTTGAATCTGAGCATTTTTTTCGTATGTGTCTTGTTTTAGTATTCAGATAGAATTTATGTCGGTAGAATTTCATCCTCAACGTCCTCATTCTTTGTTAAAATTTAGAATTTCTGCATCCAAGGCACAAATAATCTTCTGTTGGGAAAGTGTTTCTATCAATTTTCTACTTTCTTCTATCCCAAAACCCTGCTCTTTATCAGATTTTCATGATAGTCTTGTTATGTCCTGATCCTACCGCTTTAAGTTTAATTTCCATAGCGTCACGGCACTAAAATGAATTGAAATAAACGAATAAATCTCTATACTTTGCGTTGTGTTACTTTTATGGTCAAAATCCATATATAAGGCGCCTATACAGAGGTACGAAGTAAGAAATAAGACGTAAATTACACGAAACATAACGTAAACTATTTGAACTATATCATCATCATGAAGATTGCGAGATAAGGATGATCTTACCAAGGCCCTGTGTCCTTTCATCTGATGTTTTGACGATTTATTCATGAATGAAAAAGACAATTTGATATGTGTATATACCGGCAGAGTATAATTTTATTTTGTACTGGAAAGTGACAATAAGGTTTTCGTTTATGTAATCAATTGTAATAAAAAGTACTACACATGATCTGTCCAATGCATAGATATGATTTGATATTGAGCATTCTTGTCCTCATGACACGGAGAAGCAGACCTGTCAACAGCTCTAGTTTGGAGACGAATGAGAATAGGAATTGACAAATAAAAAATGAGTATATAACAGGTAAGAACAATTGCCATATGAAAACGAAAATATTGTTGTAGTTAAACACTGCTTCTTTGTTAGTTTACCTTAGCATGAAATGGAAACAGCTTACATTTTGTTACCTGTGTATTTATAAAGGTACATTATTATATCTTTAAATTTAAAAACCATGGGTGTATACTTAGGTATAACTAGGAAGTTATTGATATAAATAACTTGCATACTTCCTGTTCAAAATGAAAAAGACGCACATATTATTTATCATATACGTCTGTTTTAAATGTGAGTATAGTTACATACCGGTTTTTCTCAAAGTACTATCTCGTGCATGTTTCGATTAATGCATGTAATATTTGCCTTTTTGATAAATACAAAACATCTTGACGACATGCATGATGTGTTTCAACAAACATTATCAGATAATTTAGTTCAACGCCATTAATTGAACTGTAAGGATAGCAGCAGTTTAAGGTTTCAACTCCCTCAGGCAAAGTTGACTTTAGATAAATTTGGCTATTTATTTTAGGTATTTTTTGTCATGTAGCTCTTCAACGGGTTCGGTACTTATACATCTTCGGATTTCAAAAGTTTGGCTTTAAGCGTTCCTGATGAAGGTAAATCCAGAAAAGCGCTTCGGACGCATGAAATTTTTAAACGTGCTGTTTTCCATTTTTTACAACACTTGGTCGATACCTCTGCTGGTGGACTATCAGTCCACGAGGGTATTTTCAGCTCAGTAGTCAGTACTGACATGATTTAACAAACTTTTTCTGAAATTATCCGTTTATAAATTTTGAAATTATTAAGAAACTAAGGTTTCAAATCCCTCAGGCAAAGTTGACTTTAGATGAATTTGGCTATTTATGTTAGGTATGTTTTTCTTATAGCTCTTCAACGGGTTCGGTTCTTATACATCTTCGGATTTCAAATGTTTGGCTTTGAACGGGCCTGATGAAGGCAAATCCAGAAAAGCGCTTCGGACGCATGAAATTATTAAACGTGTTGTTTTCCATTTTTTAATGAAAGAGGGACAAAAGATACCAGAGGGACAGTCAAACTCACAAATCGAAAGCAAACTGACAACGCCATGGCTATAATTAAAAAAGGACAAATAGACAAACAATAGTACAAATGACACAACATAGAAAACTAAAGAATAAACAACTAAAAATAATGAATCATACATACAAAAATAAAAACACGAAACAGTGTTCCAAAGATTATATAACTGATCTCTAATATAAAAAATAAGAAAAGTATAATTGCCAATAACACAACACTCCACAAAAGACCAAATGACTCCTGAATTAACAAATATAGGTAACAGTACGGCTTTAATGTAGAAATAAGAATTGGTAAACCTCGGCAGTAGCGGGTTCCAAATCGGCACACTTCAGGCTCAGGCGGGTTTTAAGGTATTAACACCCGATGCTTATATTATCACATATTTCTATTAGGAAAGGGGAGTGTGTGGCTTATGAAAAAAAATGTGAAAATTTACAATTGTCCAATGGAATGAATTGATAACCTAAGTAATTCGGATAAAGCATTATATCATCTCAAACGAATTTAGAGCCTTACAGAACTTGATACGATATTTTAAACCAAACTTCTATTTTTCTTGCTTTATTATTGATGATTTTTACACTAAAAACAAACACAATAGAAATTTTCCTTCTTTTAGGTGTTGCGTTGAATACACCAAAAGTGACAATTATACCCCAATCAACAGCAAAGATACAAGAAAATACAGTATACCAGTTTACGTGTTCTATAACAGTTCAGACTAATTGGAGAAGTGTTATGTTTTTCGACAGTACTATAGGTAGTTCTACTGTTGCATTATTCTTTAACCAAAATGGATGTTTATTTGTTCCATTGTCGTCGGGTTTTCAGGATGTGTATGGAATCACTTGTGGAGCAACACTTGGAACGTTTCTTTTTACAATTAAAAAAGTGACAGAAAAACACAATAATCAAACAGTGACATGCCAAGCTCAGTACGGAACTGGAAACGACTTAGACATCTTTGTTTCTGATTCAGTAGTTATTATGGTTATCAGTAAGTATTTGACTGCATTCAACTTTGACTAATAAACAATTTACAATAATATAGATGATTCGTTGATATCAAAGGACATTGAAGAATACAACAAATAAGAATATAGCCGAACGCGATAACGTACTGAAAACTTGTTCGCAAAACATTTTTCATAGCTTTCAAAACTAACCTCATAAAAAAACGATGCAATTGTATCTTTTTGAAAAGAGAAGGTTTGTTTTCTTCACAAGTGGAAAATATCGTGTATTTAGTACATATTCAATGAAATGTTAATTTTTACTACACTTCCACGAATTATTTTTGAGTTTCAATAGTAATAAGTTGTTTGTTGTTTGTTGTTTCATTATTCCTGGTTTATTTATATCTGTTTCAGTTGCAAACATTTCCCTTTTATTTAAAAAACATACAAACAAAAACGTAGTCGGCACTCCGAAACGACATGATTTATAACAAACATTTATAAAATTATATATTTATAATTTATGAAATTAGAAAAAAAAGGTTTCTACTCACTCAGGCATAGTAGACCTCACTGGATTTAGCTATTTTCTACGTCCTTTTTGGTTATATAGTTTATTGTCTTATTGTTTGTCATGGCGTGAAATTCCTTACGTTTGATAAACATTATTCTAGAAATCTTTGGATATTTCATAATGACAAGTACTTTGACATTACTTTTCAGTTAAAATGCAAATAAAATAAAATAAAATTGATGGCAGCTTGTCATCTCTGGAACTGACGACACTATCCTGTGATAAACAAATATTAAATGTGTCTTACCGTAAACAGGAATAGAAAGATGTGTAACTAATCTGCAAACAACTGATAATCATATATAGGTTTAACGAAAAAATATTTCACCAACACCATCCCATTCGATCAAAGTGATAAAAAAGATACCAAAATTCAAAACGGTAGGTAATTTTTCAAAAGGCAAATCAAATAGCTCAAATATATCCAAATAAAAAGAAACCAACATGTTTTATTGGGAGTTAAACCTCTCACTTCTTTGACATCGCATAAAATTTCACTATATTGGCAACAATGTGCACTACAAAAGTCTAAAAGTCTGAAAAGACCAGTTTTTGTCTTGATTTGCATGAACTTTTACTCGACATTCTTCAAAAGTATGACTTGTGTCTTAATTTTTCTTGACAAATTCTCATTTATATCAAATTTGTATGAAAATTACTTGACATATTCTTGACATTCTGAATATGGTCTTAAAATTTCTTGACAAATTCTTGACATTTAAATACTGTCTTGAAATTTCTCAACAAGTTCTCGACATTCTTATTTTTTCTCAGTATGACTTGACATATTCTGAACATTTTGAATTGTGTCTTAAATTTACTTGAAAGTTCTGAGTTTAAATCTAATGTTTAAAATTATTCAAATTTGGATGTGTTGATATAAAACAATATAAAATTGAGTTTTTAAAATAATTACAAATTTTGATTCCTAAATCGTATAAATTAAATGATTAAAACCAATCATACTGTAGACATATTTCCTTTTACATTCATGACATTAAATGTTTATTTGGTAAAAAAATTATTGTACCAAAATGTGGTTTATATATTAATAGCAAATTATGATGATATACAAATCATTCATTTAACAGAAGAAAAATTGTGTAATGTCATCTGTTGGAATATATATTAAGTATTACACATGGACAGGATGTTCCCCATAAAATTAAGGTATTCCACACCCTCAGAGTACACGCAACTGTCAAATAGAAATTACTGCTTTACCTGTAATAAGCCATACAACTTATTAATTGACCGACCATGCCACTACAATTTAAAAAGTTTGTTCATAGATGAAAATGAAAATCATCATTTTGATGAAAAAAATGAATATTTCCCAAAGATTAAAAGAAAAGTATTATCTACCCCAGGAATAATAAAAAAATGTATTTATAATGAGTTCATTTTCTACAGAAATCATTGGTCTTATGAAATGGGTCCCAAACAGACATGCATAATATAGATCTTAACATTTTTTTCTTTTCCGGAAGGTCAGTTATCAAATTGGAATAAAAAATGTTTTTTTGGTTGTCCTAAAAAATGAACAAGGTTTTTGAATCAATATGGGAACTAATTCTTTGACCTTCAGGAAAGCCCCCCTTCCCTCTTATTTCAGCCACACAAACCCAAAAGATGAATTTTGGGATCCAAAAGAGACGCATGGTCACATTTTAAAACTGCCTTATAGACACCTATTTTAGTAAAGCAAATTTGACTGGCAGTTTTGCGAATGGCAAAAATCTAAATACTGTTTGTCAGCAACTTCAACTTATATTCCAAGTGAAAACAATTAATTAAACGTTTAATAAAAATTAATCAAAATCAAACTACTTGGGGAATTATTCAGGGTATTCCAACTAAGTTGCACCAAAAGGGTATCTTACTACACAAAATTAATCATTGATTCTTCAAAGTTTAGTTAAGCCATAATAAGTATATAACAGCAAAAGAATGTCACAAATAGTGCAGAATAAGTCTGTTCACATTTATTTTCAGGCGAAATTTATACTGTTGAGACATATTTAAGACTGTCAAGAATGTGTCGAGACATATTCAGACATTATTTAGAATGTCAAGAATATGTCAAGACATATTCAAACATTATTAAGAATGTCAAGAATGTGTCAAGACAGATCGAGACATTATTAAGAATGTCAAGAATATGTCAAGACAGATCGAGACAAATTTAAGACAGTCAAGAATTGGTCGAGACTAATCCAGACTCTTATCAGATGATACAGGAAGTGTCGAGAAATTTTAAGACAATGTTCATACTGTCAAGACACTTGTCAAGAAAAATCAAGAACCTTAAAAGACAAATTCATACAATGTCAAGATTTTTTAAAAATTATTTAAACAAATCAAGAATGTCGAGTAAAAATTCATGCAAATTCAGACAAAAACTGGTCTTTTCAGACTTTTTGACTTTTGTAGTGGTGTGAACAAAACATACAGGTAAAAATATAAAATATTGGGATACATCAGTCAACATTGTGCTATTATTTTGATCTCTATAATACTCTAAATACGTTTTAGTGACATTTGGACTAAGTACATAGGCAAAAATGAAAGAAATGAATTTAAAAAATGATCATGGAACAAGAACACAATGGCGGAATGTTTCAGTAAAGAGCCACGCCACAAGATATTAACAAAATGGACGAAACAGAAAGTAGATGTTCAAAATATGCAAAGACAAATGAAAGAACACTATAACACGTTATTAAGATAATACACAACGTCAGTACCGAGAATATTTACTACAAGACAACAATGCAATATTTATCAATATGGTCTTGGAAAAAGGACGAGACGTTTTTTCCCATAACCCCGTTTGATCTCCTTTAAAAGTAGTTGATACAAAATATAATATTGTATTTTTAATGCAGTTCCATTGACAAGTATAAGTATTTCCCCTGATACAACGTTGAGAAATGTCAAAAGAGATTCACCAGGACCATTCCGGTGTATCGCAACTAGCAGGCCTTTATCTGTTATATTATGGAGGAAAGCAAGAAACGGACAAAATATCGAAGATCTGGCGTCACATGAAGAGCAAATAAGTGAAACAATAGTAGATAGCTATCTAAATTATACAGGAAACGAAGCTGATGAAGGAGTCGACATCTACTGTATAGGACAATATAATGGAACACATATAGAGTCAAAAAGAGTACGACTTCGAATAATATGTAAGTAATCAATTGATGTTTATAAATACAAAAAATCAGAGTATTCATGCTTACTTTCGTAAATATAAAAAAAGATGGCTAGATCAGTTTAGCTTAAAAGAAAAAGTTATGTATCATTTCTGTATTAAATGCTTCGGTATTGAAATGATTCAAAACATACCTTTCGTAGATTGGCCGTTTATCAATCATTAAGATAATTAAATTCAAACGTCCGTCAAAAGCTTACCTCAGATGGATTTGACTATTCGATTCGTTGACCTTGAGTTATATCGGCCATCATGTTGTTTGGTACCTAAACATCCTCGGCTTTCAGACGTTTAGTTTTGGGCGTTTCTGAAGAGGATAAAATCAGAAAATTAATTCGGTCTTTAGAAAAATATACAGTGTTAATCCATTATTGGTTTAATCACTGAAATGAAATTTGTTCTTTTTTGCATTATCGGAGTTAATGATTGTTATGTTTTTCATTTCTGAAAATCGGAGGTGATACTTTATAATTAATAAAGTAAGTTAAACTTATTATTGTTCCTGCTATTTTATATTAATTGAATGATTGACAAGCTTATTATCGCGAGGTCAATTTTTGGTGTTTATCTCTATGATTTGTTTTCTCTTTGATAAATGACGTTTCTAATCATCTCTTTTTCTATTGTAGTGTTAACAATTGAACTGTTTCCTTTTGTTGAAGAGGTGTTTATCTATTTAAAAGCGGACAAGTTCCTATACTATTATATATCATAATTACATAAAGTTGAGAAAAGAACAATAACATTAGAATAATACAGAATGATAAAAATAAGAATGTGTCAAAGAGACAAAAACCCGACCAAAGAACAAACAACAGCAGAAGACCATCAATGGGTGTCAAACGGAGAAAATACCACAGCTTGAGGAGGTCATTAGCTGACTTCTACATATACTTGTGCACTAGTTCAGTAAAAATGGATGTCACTAAACCGAATCATCCATGAATGAACTAAAAACAACATAAGACTAACGAATCCTTGAGGCACCTGACTTGGGACAGGCGCAAAAATGCGGCGGGATTACATTTTTTTCGAGATCTCAACCCTCCCCTATACCTCTAGCCAATGCAGAATTGAGAAAAACAAAGTAATACACACAGTAAGCTGAGCTTAAACAAGTCCGAGTCTGCTGTCAGAATGGGTAACGAAAGAAACTTAACAAAATGACAATGATACATAAACGAACAAAGGACTACTAGCAATTACTGACATGTCAGCCCCATACCCCAATTTAACAGATTGATAGATTATGTCTCCATCATATATAAATCAAGTACATTCCCTCTCGTTAGGCTGTTTAGTATCATCCCATCATAAAATATACGAGAAAAACATAACATGTATCATGCCAACAACTGGATTTAGAATACATGTGTTTATTTCCGATGCAAATCTAGTGAATCAATATTTTAAGGCAGACAGCTAGATACCAGAAACATACTATGCATACATATGCAAGAGTCTGAGCTTGATTTGCTATATGATATAAAAACTAAACTGACGAAAAAAGGTCATTTATTCAAAATCATAAAATGCAAAAAATACATTTTGCAAATAAAACATTTGACACAAAAGTTCATATTTAATATGAAATAATAATACATAATTAATACGAAATTACATCAACTAATATCATATCAATTGAATAAATGACAAAGAATAGCAAAGGTGGGAAGAAAAATCTGCCCCATAAATAAGCATATATACATATCTACTTCAAAAGATAACATTAAGGGAGGTATGTGGGTGGGAATGTTGAACAAATTGTTTGATAAGAATCCCAAGTTAACACATCAAATGCTGATGATAAAAGGAAGTGACCACGGTGCACTTACACGTGAACTCGTGCTGACCCGTAAGATCATTGACCAATAAGAAAAATGAATTCCAATCATGCATTGGTCATACGTGAAATTTCTCTGCACGTGAAAATATGTTATCTAATTTCAACAATTTATCGTTTAATTAAGTAGGACACTCTGACCCTTTGACCAGACTAGAGACATCATACATTTAGAGTATTAATAGCTCACTCTTTTATTTAATACATGTATGGTAATAACCAATTAAAACAGAATTATCTTCTCTACTGTCTTCAATTATTTTATTCCGCTTAATTTTCAATTAGCAAATAAAATTGGTTATTACTAAAATATACAATCCTTAATGACCTGTCGACAGTATCGTAACTATATCACTTTCGAATAAGTGTGTATAAAGGTTTGTTAAGCTTTTGAGGTTAATACCAACATTTTTTGTGCTTTGTAAAGAATATATAAATAAAATTTTGGATGTGAAATACTTGAACGTTTAAGATATCTGCAAGCTGAATTGAATATACGAATGTTGTCCTGTAATTGTTTTGACTAGTTTTTGCCGATGTAACAATTTTACAGTAATACTGATATAATATATATATATATATATATGTAATATACTAGTAAGATTTTATTTGAAAGACAATTATTATGCATTACCGGACTTCTTGGTTTTGGGCCATTTTTATTCATATGTAATTTGGCAAAATGTTCTGAGTATCGAAAATATAAAATCATTGCAATATGGTATTCTTAGTGATGAAAGCATTATATACCGAAGACCACACGTCGAGGATGTTAACAGAAGATCATCTTACTTACTTTAGCAATAAGCAAATCCAATAACACATAGTTGTTGGGCGATGTCACTGCTGAATGGAAGTTTCCTCCGACGATTTCACGGTCTAAGAAGGCAACACTTTGGAGTCCGTGTTGAACATGGTTAACATCAGAAAAACAAAATGAAAGAAAGAAAGTCATGTACAAGGGCTGTTGGCGAAGAATAAGATTTTGACAGTTAAAGAAATTAGTAAAACAAAAGCAACAGTACAAAACTTCTATTCAAAAGTCATAAATCGAGTAAGCGAAAACAAATCTGGGTTACAAACTAACATCGAAAGAAACTAATCAACTATAAGAGGAAAACAACCGAACAACAAAATGATATGATAACGCATAGAATATTAACATTGGTAATTATCTATGGCTTTTATTCTTCAACGTAAAGGTCGTTCTCCGAAAACATGACCAGGATTTGACACACCAGCTAGGTAGGTTGTGATTAGAGCCTATGAGGGTCACTTGATGCTTCATTTTTGGTCTAGATGTGTTTATTACAAAAATTATTACAAAATATGGGGCGATGCTACAGCAGGTGACCCCCTCCGAGGGTGTCACCAAGTTCTCTTCAAGTCTGGGTTGACATGAATTATCATTGTTATTGTCATGAATATAAATAAACTAGTGTTATCAAATGCATTGGTTTACAGTTGTGTTATTCGGTTAACCATCGGAAGGACCGAATATCAGATACATTAAACGTTAACCGGTTAACCGGACTATTTACGATCTTTTATAGGTTCGATGAAAATGTGAATTGAATTCATTAAATAATTTTGGTCTAAAAATGATCGTCGTAATAATTAATCCAACAAATCTATTGTCCTGGTTATTGATTGTTATTGTTAATACTAAAATATGAAATTAATAGAGCTTAGACAACTTGTCTATAATCTCGAGGCAAGACCTTAAAAGAGGGACGATAGACACCAGAGGAACAGTCAAACTCATAAATCGAAAATAAACTGACAACGCCATGGCTAAAAACGAAAAAGACAGACAGACAAACAGTAGAACACATGTCACAACATATAAAACTAGAGAATACGCAACACGAACCCCACCAAAAACTGGGGGTAATCTCAGATGCCCCGGAAGGGTAAGTATGTCCTGTTCCACACGTGGTACCCGTCGTGTTGCTCATGTTATAACAAATCCAGTAAATAGTCGGATTCGGTAAGTCACATTCATTAAATAGACATAATTAGTATACATGTTTCTTTTACAAACTTTAAATCAGTAATCTGATTAAATTTTACGATTTCCAATTTACTTCATGTGACATTTCATTTTTTATCTAATATTGCGTAGACCTTCATCCGAAAGTGCCGCCTTCACCGTGCAAAAATCGTATTTGAATTTAAAATCAACGTGAACGTATCGAATGGACACTTGATGGTACGAGTATCAGTCGCAATCATTTAAAATTGAAACAATCCACATCATTTTCTTAGACATAAGGGGAAATGAAAGAATCGACGATATCAGACATTTTCAATTCGACGACATCAAAAAGTTTTTTTTTATTTTTCATAGTAGATACAGTGTATTGGATTATCTAAAGTAAAATTTTATCAGGAATTCTCGCAGACAAGCATGATAATTCCAAAGTACAAACAATAATTCATCGCATAATATAACGTACATTTGTAGGGTACTTTACTGTAGAAAAGGCCTTCTAACATGAACTTAAACTACCGGTTAACCGGTTAATCGGTCGAACGATTATCCAAGTAACCGGTTAGTAATAATTGTACAATTTGACAACACAAAAAAACCCCAATATTTTCCAAAATTTGTATTTTTCAAAATGCTTATGAACGCCAAATGAAAAGTCGCCAAATGAACATCAATATTGGACACCAATAGCATATTCAAGGTAAGCCTATGGGTAATACAAATTTTGCCTTTGAAAAATATATTGTATCTTATTTAGATGCGCCTGATACAGGACCAAGTATACAACAGATACCTGCTGGGAATATAATCACTGGTGATAATTTGATGTTAACATGTACAGTATCAGGAGGAAATCCATTACCAATTCTGTCTTGGAACTGTACTGGTATAAAGACTAACAAAACAAAAGGAAGCGAAGCGTCATACAGTGTTGCGTTTACGGTAAATAAAGCTAACAGCAACATGATATGTACCTGTTCTGTTTTCTATCATCCTGTTTTATCATACAGACCATCTGTACACCATTTGTTGGTTGTGTTCTGCAAGTATATTTACATCAATTTGTTTAAGACAATTTAAGTTACTTGCTGGTTCATGTAAGTTAACTGAGAAATTCGGAAACCATCGTTCATATAGAACTTATAATCCTAAAATAACACAATGAAAAGTTTTGAAAGTGAACAAGGTTCTTCAAGAAGATTGATATACAAGAGTATTTCTGGTAGAGGCAACACACAGATATTGAAAAATTATAAAACACAAAAACCTGCTCTGAAAACTAAACCAAGAGCAACACGAATCCCCTTTTCAACAAAATGTTGGGGGATCTCAGTTGCTCCTGAAAGGTAAACAGATTCTGCTCTATATGTAGCATCTTTCATGTTGCTAATGTAAGTACAAATAAGTGACAGTTCTAGTTGGTTAATTGTTCATACGAGAAAAAGAGCCTGGGATTCTGCTTCAGGCAGTCAAATCATATTCATTTTTTTCTGTGAGAGTGATTTTCATAACGGTTGACCAACTCGTGATAGTGATCTTTAAAAATTAGATGGCATTTCACAATTCATATGAAGCAGTTTTATTTTGAAAACTGATAATTTGATTTTTTTTAAGGTTTGGACACAAGTGTTTGTGAAGCACTTATTACTATAGAACCAGGTTTAATCCACCATTTTCTACATTTGAAAATGCCTGTACCAAGTCAGGAATTTCAAGTTGTTGTTTAAATTTCATTTTTATTAAAAAAAAAATCCTAAATTGATGAAATTCAGTTAATAGATACAAAGAATAGGTCTAGTTTGGTTAAGACTTGGTCGAGTATAGTTCAGACTAGGTCGAGTATGGTTGAGACTAGGTCGAGTACGGTTCAAACTTGGCCGAGTACAGTTCAGACTCGTATAAAACGGTTAAGTACTGGTCAAGTACACATTCATACTGTTAAGTATGGTTCAGACTACAGTCGAGTATTATCAAGTAAATCACAGACGAATTCAGACTGGTCGAGTAAAAATCAGTACAGTCGAGTACAGATATAGGCCATTTCAGACTTTTAATGGTTTGTAGTGTAAATAAAGGCAACAGTAGTATACCGCTATTCGAAATACATAAATCAATAGAGAAAAAACGAATCCGGGTTAAAAACTAAAACTGAGGGAAACGTATCAAATATAAGAGTCATTGTTAACAAATTCATAAGTGTTTTACATTTAAAGGACCACATTGGAAACATATCAAATTATTTTCCTTGATTTATCTTCACCCGAAACGCTCAAACCCAAACATTTCAAACTACTAAAACCTCTAAATAATTTTGAGGCCTCAAGTCCTTATACCGGTATGTATTTACTTATATCGCATAAAACAACCTTTTCAAATACAAAACAAAAAAGGACACAAAATCAAACAAGTAGCATAGAAATTAGTTTTTGATCATATTAATCAGAAATATGTTTCCAATGTTTTCATTCCAGATGTTCCTGAAAAGGTCCCGATTATACAACAGATGCCTACCGGCGGTATTATTTCTGGAAATAAAGTGCAACTAGCATGTTCAACATATGGCGGTAATCCTCTACCCATATTGTCCTGGAACTGTATTGGAACCCTAAAAAACCTTACAACAGGAATCATGGCATCCTATAGTGTCGAATTTATTGTGGACAAAAGTGACAACAACAAAGTGTGCTCGTGTATAGCCACACACATTATTTCACTATACAATCCATATATTCAGCATACTTTGATTGTTCACTGTAAGTTAAACTAATATTACGTTTGTGAAATTTTGTGTGTGGAGGCTCTCTTTTGTATTCTGTTTTTTTTCTCTTGAAAAACATAGATATCGAAGAAAATTTCTAAGCTGTGTATATTGACAGTGTCATATGTCAATTTTGTTAACACGTAATAACTTTGAAGGTTAAAAGATCCCTACTTTGTTTTGTAAGATACGCATAGAATTTAAAAATTGGTGACTCACATGATTGTCTGTGGCTTTTATTCTTCAACGTAAAGGTCATCCTCCAAAAACATGTTTAACCCCGCCGCATTTTGCGCATGTCCCAAGTTAAGAGCCTCTTGCCTTTGTTAATCTTGTATGATTTTTAATTTTAGTGTCTTGTGTATAATTCGGAGTTTAGTATGACGTCCATTATCACTGAACTAGTATACATATTTTAAGGGGCCAGCTGAAGGACGCCTCCTGGTGCTGGAGTTTCTCGCTACATTTAAGACCCATTGGTGGCCTTTGGCTGTTGACTGCTCTAGGGTTGTTTTTTTTTCGCTTTGACACATTCCCCATTTCTTTCTCAATTTTATTTTTACAGAGTTTGTCTTTAATGCCGTGTGGAGACAGTAAAGTGCTTCACCGTGCCTAAGGTTTATGCTCTTATGTTATACTAGATTTTGGAGTGTGTGTCCGAGCTAGAACCTCTCTGTGTTTATTACTTTAGGAATATTTATCAAAAAGTGGTATTTTAATATTCAGCCCCATACATCTATTTAGTTAGACGTTAGTCAGAACATTGATATACCCTATCGATTGTTAAATTTGTCGGGTAATTTATGACAAAAAGCCTTTGACGTCTTTAACCGAACAGTTTTCTCATTTTCACATTATTCAATTTACTGTGTGTTGGTTCATATTCTGGGCGCCAGTCTTTGCTCCTTTCTGATAAATCCACGTCCCCCAAACAGATATGAGGCTTAGAAATGGAAAAATATTAAATACTAAACTCGTTCAAAGGGTATCACGTCTCAATCTTTAAAATCGCTTATCCAAAAATCCTACCATCGCTAACATTTTTAACAATACAAATCGTGGTTACTATTGATAAGTGTCATGCCAAAAACTGACTTACATATCCACGTCTTTCCACCAACAATACGGTAAGGTCCATGTTTAATGGTCGCACATTTTCTTTAAATTTTAAAACTGATATAACTAGAAAAACAAAGAGTATTATTTATTTACTCATATGAAACAAACCGGGATGCGGTATTTAGTACGTAGGTGAAACTGGACGATATTTATCTAAACGCACGCAAGAACACCTATATCGTTTTAAAAGACCAAATAAATTCAAAAGTATCATTAGAACCTTAGCTGTATTTGGCAAAACGTTTAGGAATTTTGATCCTTAATGCTCTTCAACTTCGTACTGTATTTGAACTTTTTGGATTCTAGCGTCACTGATGAGTCTTTTGTAGACGAAACGCGCGTTGACATATATATATATATACAAATTTAGTCCTGGTATCTATGATGAGTTTATTCACAACCACTGGGTCGATGCCACTGCTGTCGGAGATTTATTCCCCCGAGGGTATCACCAGCCCAGTAGTCAGCACTTTTTTGTGCTGACATGAATTATCATTGATATGGTCATATTTATAAATTAATTGCTTACAAAATTTTGAATTTTTGAAAAACTAAGACTTTTTGTACCTCAGGCATAGATTACCTTAGCTGTATTTGGCAAAATGTTTAGGAATTTTGGTCCTTGATGCTCTTCAACATTGTACTGTATTTTGCCTTTTTAACTTTTTTGGATTCGAGCGTCACTGATGAGTCTTTTGTAGACAAAATGCGCGTCTGGCGTATACTTACACAATTTAGTCCTGGTATCTATGATGAGTTGATAATTATCAACATCTTAAGAAGCACAGTCATCCTATTAAATGTTTAACAGTTCAACCTTTATAAGTAGTAAATACACAGCCTGGTAAATATCAATCAAAGTTTGTACGATCACGGAAAATATTTGAAATAAATTGGATTAAAAAATCACAGACAGTCTACCCTCTCGGTCTTAATAATGAGATTGTAACAAACCTAGGGTTGATATAAACTGTATAACCATCATTCGGGAGGAGTGGAATCAACGGCAGTGTAAAGAAACAGATTTGTAATAAACATTACACATGTTACAATGATATTTATTTCAACAGTATTTTCATTTCTTCTTTCAATATAATACACAACAAATACACATTAATCATTCAACAGTCAAAACATTGCATTGGGTGGTCAATATAATGTAGTTAACAGTTCAAAAGCTGAATTCAGAATGCCAGGTTTATCTTCAAGATCCTATTTATGTATTTTTGGGACAAACGATGACGTAAGAGTAAACATCAAATCATCCAATCAAAAGCAAGGTTGCTTATGTCTTTTGGCTAGAAACGTTTATAAAGACAAACAGAATTCGTTTTTCTTAAATAAGGAAACACTATTAAGGTGGTACCTAACACTTTCACTAAAATTAATTTGGCTCGTTTAATTTTCATAAAATTTTGTTTAAGTATTTACTTTGACCCTTTAACAAAAATATAAAAATTTCAAAAATTTTGAATCAACCGTTTTGTCAAAATTTACACTGGTTATATAGCAGTTTGACAAACACCAATTTTGATCATTGAGAAGCTTAATATTCCTTTTACAACACAACGTAATTAAAACGTTTAGCTGACTTTACAGAGTTATCTCCCTGTAGTGTTAGTTTCCACCTTAAGTTGTCCTAACTTTGTCCTTCTTGCCCGAATTATGTTTAAAAGCGTATAAAACTAAAAGAATATTTCTATATACATGTAATGCTGTTTTTATACGGACAGTAAATTCCTTTCTCAATACGGCGTATGAACTTATGTGAAATTAACACAACTTTACGCATTAGATATAATGCTTAAACGAGATCAATGAAAACCCTGTTCTATCATAAATTTAGACAATGTTAATGAAAAGGGAAGCACAAACATAATAAATACGTAATTAATCTGCATTGATAAAGTGTTTACTTAAACAAATAATAATATGAGATCGCAAAGTGAAAGTACAGAATGGTGTCATGACAGGTGTAAACAAGTTGAATCTACCGACAAGATTTGTTAAAATAAATCACTATATGACGGGATAATCAAAGTATTTCATAGGTAAACATTACCAAGATAAAAATATAAAACTGGCCCTTATCGCTTACAAAGTATAAATGGTTAAAATCATGAGTATGAAAGTAAATGCATTTATCAGTGTTTGTGCACTCCAGAGAAGTTGAGCACCCGCAATATTTAAATAAATATATGTTTAAATACAATTAATAACACATTGAATAATAACAATCAACAGTCCAGATTTGTCACAATATCATGAGAATCGGTACTATATCTTGAACCGATTCTGTTTATAAATTTTGGATATAGTTTCACGCCTAGTTTTTGGTGGGGTTCGTGTTGGTTATTCTTTAGTTTTCTATATTGTGTCATGTGTACTATTGTCTGTTTGTCTTTTTCATTTTTAGCCATGGCGTTGTCAGTTTATTTTCGATTTATGAGTTTGACTGTCCTTTGGTATCGTTCGTCCCTCTTCTAAAACCGTTCTCATGGACATAGAAAAATTGCAATAAAAAAAAAAAAAAAAATTCGGACCAACCATACAAATATTTCGGACCTTATTTCTATTTCAAAAAAACAACGGCAGACATTATCTGTTAACCAAGCTCTGTTCGTTGCCTATAAATAATTAAATTTAATTTTAGAGGATTGCAACACTATTTCATATTGCAGTCCTAAGTGTGAAATTGTTCAAATTATAATGGCATACTGTCATTCTAAACTGTTTCCCCTGAAGATCATGAAAAGCATTTTATAAAAATAAAGTATGTCAATAAAGGTTTTGATTTTGTAAATATTGCCGGTATTTTTAACGACCATTCTGTTAAAGACCAAATTCCTGGATATTTTGATAATACTGAACTCCCTCTTATTTGTTTTATTTACAAGAAATCTTCCCGGAAATATTTGTTTAACTAAAGCCAATTTTGTAAAGATGTAAATATCAATGAAAATACACCTGTGTCCTGTAATTGCACGAATTCTGAAAACACGTATGGCCCGGTTTCCCATGTCATAACAGACCTTAACATCGTTTGCAACAAAGAGTTAAAATCAGTCCTCAGTAAAGGACCTAAATATCGTCCCCCGTCAATTATTAATTGGAATGAGTGTCGTAATATCACCCACGACTCACTCCGTACTTACTGTTTGAAATGGGTAAAACGGGAAAAAGCTGACAAAAAATCTTTGGACTCTTTTTTTCATTCAGTTATGAAGATAGTTGATATTCGTATATAACATTTTAAAGAAATTTTACTATTAACAACAACCATAAAACCCCTATTTTGCGTATCAAACATAAACTAAAAGAACTAGTCAAGGAATTTGTTTTTGTCCCGGCTGATAAGGCTGCTAATAATATCATTATTGTTTGACGTAAGTTTTATATTGAGGTTCTGCAAAAGGACATCACGAATTCACCAACATTCAAACTGACTTCATTTTCAGAAAAAAACACATCTGTAACAAACACAAACTTTAAGCTACTTCTTTACAAGCAGAACCAAATATAATGAAAGTCTCAACTATGTACTAGCTTCCGAAGCTACACAAACAACCTTACAAATATAGATTTATTTCATCTTCAAGCCACTGTTCCACTACTAAATTGTCTGTTCTACTTACTAGTACAGTGGGTACAATACAAAATTTGATAATAAATTGTTCAAATAAGGCCTTTGAAAATAGTGGAACTAATTATTTTTGGAGTGTCAAAAACTCGTTGGAAGTACTTGATAAATTGCATGCTAATATTGGTGATTCTGAATCTGTTCAAAGTTTTTTCTACCCTATATACCACTTTGCCTCATATTCTTATTAAGAAAAAATTCAGATCCCTAATAAGCTGGGCATTTACAAAGTCAGAATGCGAGTACATACGTTCAAAATCTTTTAGGTCAGTTTTTAGTAGCAATAAACAAAAGAACTATGTTAATTGGACATACTTTGATACTATATTTGTGCTTGAATTTTTACTTGATAACATTTTTGTTCGCTTTGAGGATTCCGTATATCGTCAAGTTATTTGAATTCCAAAGGAGACTAACTGTGCACCACTTATTGCGAACCTGTTTTTGTATTGTTATGAGTTACAATTTATGACTAAAATTAGCAAAAACCCATCAAAACAACATTTGATGCAAAAATTTAACAATACTTTTAGATATTAGGATACTATGTTGGCTCACAGTAATGGCGACTTCAGTATGTATACTAAGGAAATTTATCCTGTTTTACTTTAAATGAAGCTTATACTAATAATGACCACTGCCCTTTCCTCGATCTTGATATTTATATCATTAACATGATTAACGGGAAGCTTAATACAAAAAGTTATGATAAAAGAGATGATTTTTCATTTCCTATCGTTAAATATCCAATTTTAAATTGTGACGTTCCCTTGTCACTATCTTATGGTGTTTATATATCTCAACTTGAACGCTTCGCTCGTGTATGTAACAACGTATTAGATTTTAGAGTGAGAAATTTATGTATTACCGAAAAAAATATTACACCAAGGTTTTTGATATCACAAACTAATCAAAATATTTACTCAATTTTATCATCGGTATAAGAAAATAATTCGTATATATAACTCAACATGCAGACATCTTATACGTTCAGGTATTTCACATCCAATCTTTTATGGTAATATTCTTTACATAGTACAAAACTGTCAGTTCAGTTTTCACCTCAAAAGCTTACAATACTTTTAAACAGACTTATTAAGAAGGGATATAGTTACGATACTGTTGTCAGGTCATTAAAGATTGCATATTTTGGCTTTAATATTGATTCACTTATAGGGTCTTTGCAACGGAACTAAACACATTTATTAAAAAAACAGTTGTTGGCATGACACGGGTTATGTTATTCTCATATATTTTATGATAGTATGAAACTAAACCTCTAATGGGAGGGATTGTGCCTGATATTCATATGATGAAGACATAATCTTTGAATTAGTTTAATTAAGGTCTGGAGCTGGCATGTCAGTTAACTGCTAGACGTCTGTTGTTATTTATGTATTATTGTCATTTTGTTTATTTTTTTTTGTTACATCTTCTGACATCGGACTCGGACTTCTCTTGAACTGAAGTTTAATGTTCATATTGTTATGCGTTTACTTTTCTACATTGGCTAGAGGTATAAGGGACGGGTTGAGATCTCACAAACATGTTTAACCCCGACGCAATTTTGCGCCTGTCCAAAGTCAGGCGCCTCTGGCCTTTGTTAGTCTTATATGATTTATAATTTTAGTTTCTTGTGTATGATTCGGGGTTTAATATGACGTCCATTTTCACTGTACTAGTATACATATTTTAAGGGGCCAGCTGAAGGACGCCTCTGGGTGCTGGGGATTTTCGCTACATTGAAGACCTACTGGTGTCCTTCAGCTGTTGGCTGCTCTATGGTCGGGTTTTTGTCGCTTTAACACATTCCCCATTTCCATTCTCAATTTTATGACTACGATTTGACACACCAGGTAGGTTTCGATTCGAGCGTCACTGATGGGTCATTTGAAGTCTTAAACACGCGTCTGGTTTACAATTTTTACTCTATACTGTGCTTATTTACAAAATCTGCAGCCCCCATCCTCCCCGAGAGTTTAACTTAGTTCTCAGCACTTTATGGGTTGACATGCATTATCATTAATATGGTTATACATTTCATAAGCTGCATTTGGTAAAACCATTATGACTGTTTTGTCCTGGTCTTTTAAATGTCGTACTTCATTTCCCTTTAGTATGTTTTTTATTCGGACGTCACTGGTGATTCTTTTAAAGCAGGCGTCTACCGTACAAAATCCTAGTATATATGATGAATGTATTTTTTGGGTATTAAATCAAACCGCTTTGCTACATCAAAAGTAGCCAAATGAACACCAATTTCGCATATCCACAGCTTATTCACAGTAAGCCTATAGTTTTTACAAATTTTGCCGTAGAAAAATATATTGTATCTTTTTCAGATGCCCCTGATACAGGACCAAGTATACAACAGATACCTGCTGGGAATATAATCACTGGTGATAATTTGATGTTAACATGTACAGTATCAGGAGGAAATCCATTACCAGTTCTGTCTTGGAACTGTACTGGTATAAAGACTAACAAAACAAAAGGAAGCGAAGCGTCATACAGTGTTGCGTTTACGGTAAATAAAGCTAACAGCAACATGATATGTACCTGTTCTGTTTTCTATCAGCCTGTTTTATCATACAGACCATCTGTACACCATTTGTTGGTTGTGTTCTGCAAGTATATTTACATCAATTTGTTTAAGACAATTTAAGTTACTTGCTGGTTCATGTAAGTTAACTGAGAAATTCGGAAACCATCGTTCATATAGAACTTATAATCCTAAAATAACACAATGAAAAGTTTTGAAAGTGAACAAGGTTCTTCAAGAAGATTGATATACAAGAGTATTTCTGGTAGAGGCAACACACAGATATTGAAAAATTATAAAACACAAAAACCTGCTCTGAAAACTAAACCAAGAGCAACACGAATCCCCTTTTCAACAAAATGTTGGGGGATCTCAGTTGCTCCTGAAAGGTAAACAGATTCTGCTCTATATGTAGCATCTTTCATGTTGCTAATGTAAATACAAATAAGTGACAGTTCTAGTTGGTTAATTGTTCATACGAGAAAAAGAGCCTGGGATTCTGCTTCAGGCAGTCAAATCATATTCATTTTTTCCTGTGAGAGTGATTTTCATAACGGTTGACCAACTCGTGATAGTGATCTTTAAAAATTAGATGGCATTTCACAATTCATATGAAGCAGTTTTATTTTGAAAACTGATAATTTGATTTTTTTTAAGGTTTGGACACAAGTGTTTGTGAAGCACTTATTACTATAGAACCAGGTTTAATCCACCATTTTCTACATTTGAAAATGCCTGTACCAAGTCAGGAATTTCAAGTTGTTGTTTAAATTTCATTTTTATTAAAAAAAAAATCCTAAATTGATAAAATTCAGTTAATAGATACAAAGAATAGGTCTAGTTTGGTTAAGACTTGGTCGAGTATAGTTCAGACTAGGTCGAGTATGGTTGAGACTAGGTCGAGTACGGTTCAAACTTGGCCGAGTACAGTTCAGACTCGTATAAAACGGTTAAGTACTGGTCAAGTACACATTCATATTGTTAAGTATAGTTCAGACTACAGTCGAGTATTATCAAGTAAATCACAGACGAATTCAGACTGGTCGAGTAAAAATCAGTACAGTCGAGTACAGATATAGGCCATTTCAGACTTTTAATGGTTTGTAGTGTAAATAAAGGCAACAGTAGTATACCGCTATTCGAAATACATAAATCAATAGAGAAAAAACGAATCCGGGTTAAAAACTAAAACTGAGGGAAACGTATCAAATATAAGAGTCATTGTTAACAAATTCATAAGTGTTTTACATTTAAAGGACCACATTGGAAACATATCAAATTATTTTCCTTGATTTATCTTCACCCGAAACGCTCAAACCCAAACATTTCAAACTACTAAAACCTCTAAATAATTTTGAGGCCTCAAGTCCTTATACCGGTATGTATTTACTTATATCGCATAAAACAACCTTTTCAAATACAAAACAAAAAAGGACACAAAATCAAACAAGTAGCATAGAAATTAGTTTTTGATCATATTAATCAGAAATATGTTTCCAATGTTTTCATTCCAGATGTTCCTGAAAAGGTCCCGATTATACAACAGATGCCTACCGGCGGTATTATTTCTGGAAATAAAGTGCAACTAGCATGTTCAACATATGGCGGTAATCCTCTACCCATATTGTCCTGGAACTGTATTGGAACCCTAAAAAACCTTACAACAGGAATCATGGCATCCTATAGTGTCGAATTTATTGTGGACAAAAGTGACAACAACAAAGTGTGCTCGTGTATAGCCACACACATTATTTCACTATACAATCCAATTATTCAGCATACTTTGATTGTTCACTGTAAGTTAAACTAATATTACGTTTGTGAAATTTTGTGTGTGGAGGCTCTCTTTTGTATTCTGTTTTTTTTCTCTTGAAAAACATAGATATCGAAGAAAATTTCTAAGCTGTGTATATTGACAGTGTCATATGTCAGTTTTGTTAACACGTAATAACTTTGAAGGTTAAAAGATCCCTACTTTGTTTTGTAAGATACGCATAGAATTTAAAAATTGGTGACTCACATGATTGTCTGTGGCTTTTATTCTTCAACGTAAAGGTCATCCTCCAAAAACATGTTTAACCCCGCCCCATTTTGCGCATGTCCCAAGTTAGGAGCCTCTTGCCTTTGTTAATCTTGTATGATTTTTAATTTTAGTGTCTTGTGTATAATTCGGAGTTTAGTATGACGTCCATTATCACTGAACTAGTATACATATTTTAAGGGGCCAGCTGAAGGACGCCTCCTGGTGCTGGAGTTTCTCGCTACATTTAAGACCCATTGGTGGCCTTTGGCTGTTGACTGCTCTAGGGTTGTTTTTTTTTCGCTTTGACACATTCCCCATTTCCTTTCTCAATTTTATTTTTACAGAGTTTGTCTTTAATGCCGTATGGAGACAGTAAAGTGCTTCCCCGTGCCTAAGGTTTATGCTCTTATGTTATACTAGATTTTGGAGTGTGTGTCCGAGCTAGAACCTCTCTGTGTTTATTACTTTAGGAATATTTATCAAAAAGTGGTATTTTAATATTCAGCCCCATACATCTATTTAGTTAGACGTTAGTCAGAACATTGATATACCCTATCGATTGTTAAATTTGTCGGGTAATTTATGACAAAAAGCCTTTGACGTCTTTAACCGAACAGTTTTCTCATTTTCACATTATTCAATTTACTGTGTGTTGGTTCATATTCTGGGCGCCAGTCTTTGCTCCTTTCTGATAAATCCACGTCCCCCAAACAGATATGAGGCTTAGAAATGGAAAAATATTAAATACTAAACTCGTTCAAAGGGTATCACGTCTCAATCTTTAAAATCGCTTATCCAAAAATCCTACCATCGCTAACATTTTTAACAATACAAATCGTGGTTACTATTGATAAGTGTCATGCCAAAAACTGACTTACATATCCACGTCTTTCCACCAACAATACGGTAAGGTCCATGTTTAATGGTCGCACATTTTCTTTAAATTTTAAAACTGATATAACTAGAAAAACAAAGAGTATTATTTATTTACTCATATGAAACAAACCGGGATGCGGTATTTAGTACGTAGGTGAAACTGGACGATATTTATCTAAACGCACGCAAGAACACCTATATCGTTTTAAAAGACCAAATAAATTCAAAAGTATCATTAGAACCTTAGCTGTATTTGGCAAAACGTTTAGGAATTTTGATCCTTAATGCTCTTCAACTTCGTACTGTATTTGAACTTTTTGGATTCTAGCGTCACTGATGAGTCTTTTGTAGACGAAACGCGCGTTGACATATATATATATACAAATTTAGTCCTGGTATCTATGATGAGTTTATTCACAACCACTGGGTCGATGCCACTGCTGTCGGAGATTTATTCCCCCGAGGGTATCACCAGCCCAGTAGTCAGCACTTTTTTGTGCTGACATGAATTATCATTGATATGGTCATATTTATAAATTAATTGCTTAAAAAATTTTGAATTTTTGAAAAACTAAGACTTTTTGTACCTCAGGCATAGATTACCTTAGCTGTATTTGGCAAAATGTTTAGGAATTTTGGTCCTTGATGCTCTTCAACATTGTACTGTATTTTGCCTTTTTAACTTTTTTGGATTCGAGCGTCACTGATGAGTCTTTTGTAGACAAAATGCGCGTCTGGCGTATACTTACAAAATTTAGTCCTGGTATCTATGATGAGTTGATAATTATCAACATCTTAAGAAGCACAGTCATCCTATTAAATGTTTAACAGTTCAACCTTTATACGTAGTAAATACACAGCCTGGTAAATATCAATCAAAGTTTGTACGATCACGGAAAATATTTGAAATAAATTGGATTAAAAAATCACAGACAGTCTACCCTCTCGGTCTTAATAATGAGATTGTAACAAACCTAGGGTTGATATAAACTGTATAACCATCATTCGGGAGGAGTGGAATCAACGGCAGTGTAAAGAAACAGATTTGTAATAAACATTACACATGTTACAATGATATTTATTTCAACAGTATTTTCATTTCTTCTTTCAATATAATACACAACAAATACACATTAATCATTCAACAGTCAAAACATTGCATTGGGTGGTCAATATAATGTAGTTAACAGTTCAAAAGCTGAATTCAGAATGCCAGGTTTATCTTCAAGATCCTATTTATGTCTTTTGGGACAAACGATGACGTAAGAGTAAACATCAAATCATCCAATCAAAAGCAAGGTTGCTTATGTCTTTTGGCTAGAAACGTTTATAAAGACAAACAGAATTCGTTTTTCTTAAATAAGGAAACACTATTAAGGTGGTACCTAACACTTTCACTAAAATTAATTTGGCTCGTTTAATTTTCATAAAATTTTGTTTAAGTATTTACTTTGACCCTTTAACAAAAATATAAAAATTTCAAAAATTTTGAATCAACCGTTTTGTCAAAATTTACACTGGTTATATAGCAGTTTGACAAACACCAATTTTGATCATTGAGAAGCTTAATATTCCTTTTACAACACAACGTAATTAAAACGTTTAGCTGACTTTACAGAGTTATCTCCCTGTAGTGTTAGTTTCCACCTTAAGTTGTCCTAACTTTGTCCTTCTTGCCCGAATTATGTTTAAAAGCGTATAAAACTAAAAGAATATTTCTATATAATGCTGTTTTTATACGGACAGTAAATTCCTTTCTCAATACGGCGTATGAACTTATGTGAAATTAACACACCTTTGCGCATTAGATATAATGCTTAAACGAGATCAATGAAAACCCTGTTCTATCATAAATTTAGACAATGTTAATGAAAAGGGAAGCACAAACATAATAAATACGTAATTAATCTGCATTGATAAAGTGTTTACTTAAACAAATAATAATATGAGATCGCAAAGTGAAAGTACAGAATGGTGTCATGACAGGTGTAAACAAGTTGAATCTACCGACAAGATTTGTTAAAATAAATCACTATATGACGGGATAATCAAAGTATTTCATAGGTAAACATTACCAAGATAAAAATATAAAACTGGCCCTTATCGCTTACAAAGTATAAATGGTTAAAATCATGAGTATGAAAGTAAATGCATTTATCAGTGTTTGTGCACTCCAGAGAAGTTGAGCACCCGCAATATTTAAATAAATATATGTTTAAATACAATTAATAACACATTGAATAATAACAATCAACAGTCCAGATTTGTCACAATATCATGAGAATCGGTACTATATCTTGAACCGATTCTGTTTATAAATTTTGGATATAGTTTCACGCCTAGTTTTTGGTGGGGTTCGTGTTGGTTATTCTTTAGTTTTCTATATTGTGTCATGTGTACTATTGTCTGTTTGTCTTTTTCATTTTTAGCCATGGCGTTGTCAGTTTATTTTCGATTTATGAGTTTGACTGTCCTTTGGTATCGTTCGTCCCTCTTCTAAAACCGTTCTCATGGACATAGAAAAATTGCAATAAAAAAAAAAAAAAAAAAAAATTCGGACCAACCATACAAATATTTCGGACCTTATTTCTATTTCAAAAAAACAACGGCAGACATTATCTGTTAACCAAGCTCTGTTGGTTGCCTATAAATAATTAAAATAAAATTTTAGAGGATTGCAACACTATTTCATATTGCAGTCCTAAGTGTGAAATTGTTCAAATTATAATGGCATACTGTCATTCTAAACTGTTTCCCCTGAAGATCATGAAAAGCATTTTATAAAAATAAAGTATGTCAATAAAGGTTTTGATTTTGTAAATATTGCCGGTATTTTTAACGACCATTCTGTTAAAGACCAAATTCCTGGATATTTTGATAATACTGAACTCCCTCTTATTTGTTTTATTTACAAGAAATCTTCCCGGAAATATTTGTTTAACTAAAGCCAATTTTGTAAAGATGTAAATATCAATGAAAATACACCTGTGTCCTGTAATTGCACGAATTCTGAAAACACGTATGGCCCGGTTTCCCATGTCATAACAGACCTTAACATCGTTTGCAACAAAGAGTTAAAATCAGTCCTCAGTAAAGGACCTAAATATCGTCCCCCGTCAATTATTAATTGGAATGAGTGTCGTAATATCACCCACGACTCACTCCGTACTTACTGTTTGAAATGGGTAAAACGGGAAAAAGCTGACAAAAAATCTTTGGACTCTTTTTTTCATTCAGTTATGAAGATAGTTGATATTCGTATATAACATTTTAAAGAAATTTTACTATTAACAACAACCATAAAACCCCTATTTTGCGTATCAAACATAAACTAAAAGAACTAGTCAAGGAATTTGTTTTTGTCCCGGCTGATAAGGCTGCTAATAATATCATTATTGTTTGACGTAAGTTTTATATTGAGGTTCTGCAAAAGGACATCACGAATTCACCAACATTCAAACTGACTTCATTTTCAGAAAAAAACACATCTGTAACAAACACAAACTTTAAGCTACTTCTTTACAAGCAGAACCAAATATAATGAAAGTCTCAACTATGTACTAGCTTCCGAAGCTACACAAACAACCTTACAAATATAGATTTATTTCATCTTCAAGCCACTGTTCCACTACTAAATTGTCTGTTCTACTTACTAGTACAGTGGGTACAATACAAAATTTGATAATAAATTGTTCAAATAAGGCCTTTGAAAATAGTGGAACTAATTATTTTTGGAGTGTCAAAAACTCGTTGGAAGTACTTGATAAATTGCATGCTAATATTGGTGATTCTGAATCTGTTCAAAGTTTTTTCTACCCTATATACCACTTTGCCTCATATTCTTATTAAGAAAAAATTCAGATCCCTAATAAGCTGGGCATTTACAAAGTCAGAATGCGAGTACATACGTTCAAAATCTTTTAGGTCAGTTTTTAGTAGCAATAAACAAAAGAACTATGTTAATTGGACATACTTTGATACTATATTTGTGCTTGAATTTTTACTTGATAACATTTTTGTTCGCTTTGAGGATTCCGTATATCGTCAAGTTATTTGAATTCCAAAGGAGACTAACTGTGCACCACTTATTGCGAACCTGTTTTTGTATTGTTATGAGTTACAATTTATGACTAAAATTAGCAAAAACCCATCAAAACAACATTTGATGCAAAAATTTAACAATACTTTTAGATATTAGGATAATATGTTGGCTCACAGTAATGGCGACTTCAGTATGTATACTAAGGAAATTTATCCTGTTTTACTTTAAATGAAGCTTATACTAATAATGACCACTGCCCTTTCCTCGATCTTGATATCTATATCATTAACATGATTAACGGGAAGCTTAATACAAAAAGTTATGATAAAAGAGATGATTTTTCATTTCCTATCGTTAAATATCCAATTTTAAATTGTGACGTTCCCTTGTCACTATCTTATGGTGTTTATATATCTCAACTTGAACGCTTCGCTCGTGTATGTAACAACGTATTAGATTTTAGAGTGAGAAATTTATGTATTACCGAAAAAAATATTACACCAAGGTTTTTGATATCACAAACTAATCAAAATATTTACTCAATTTTATCATCGGTATAAGAAAATAATTCGTATATATAACTCAACATGCAGACATCTTATACGTTCAGGTATTTCACATCCAATCTTTTATGGTAATATTCTTTACATAGTACAAAACTGTCAGTTCAGTTTTCACCTCAAAAGCTTACAATACCTTTAAACAGACTTATTAAGAAGGGATATAGTTACGATACTGTTGTCAGGTCATTAAAGATTGCATATTTTGGCTTTAATATTGATTCACTTATAGGGTCTTTGCAACGGAACTAAACACATTTATTAAAAAAACAGTTGTTGGCATGACACGGGTTATGTTATTCTCATATATTTTATGATAGTATGAAACTAAACCTCTAATGGGAGGGATTGTGCCTGATATTCATATGATGAAGACATAATCTTTGAATTAGTTTAATTAAGGTCTGGAGCTGGCATGTCAGTTAACTGCTAGACGTCTGTTGTTATTTATGTATTATTGTCATTTTGTTTATTTTTTTTTGTTACATCTTCTGACATCGGACTCGGACTTCTCTTGAACTGAAGTTTAATGTTCATATTGTTATGCGTTTACTTTTCTACATTGGCTAGAGGTATAAGGGACGGGTTGAGATCTCACAAACATGTTTAACCCCGACGCAATTTTGCGCCTGTCCAAAGTCAGGCGCCTCTGGCCTTTGTTAGTCTTATATGATTTATAATTTTAGTTTCTTGTGTATGATTCGGGGTTTAATATGACGTCCATTTTCACTGTACTAGTATACATATTTTAAGGGGCCAGCTGAAGGACGCCTCTGGGTGCTGGGGATTTTCGCTACATTGAAGACCTACTGGTGTCCTTCAGCTGTTGGCTGCTCTATGGTCGGGTTTTTGTCGCTTTAACACATTCCCCATTTCCATTCTCAATTTTATGACTACGATTTGACACATCAGGTAGGTTTCGATTCGAGCGTCACTGATGGGTCATTTGAAGTCTTAAACACGCGTCTGGTTTACAATTTTTACTCTATACTGTGCTTATTTACAAAATCTGCAGCCCCCATCCTCCCCGAGAGTTTAACTTAGTTCTCAGCACTTTATGGGTTGACATGCATTATCATTAATATGGTTATACATTTCATAAGCTGCATTTGGTAAAACCATTATGACTGTTTTGTCCTGGTCTTTTAAATGTCGTACTTCATTTCCCTTTAGTATGTTTTTTATTCGGACGTCACTGGTGATTCTTTTAAAGCAGGCGTCTACCGTACAAAATCCTAGTATATATGATGAATGTATTTTTTGGGTATTAAATCAAACCGCTTTGCTACATCAAAAGTAGCCAAATGAACACCAATTTCGCACATCCACAGCTTATTCACAGTAAGCCTATAGTTTTTACAAATTTTGCCGTAGAAAAATATATTGTATCTTTTTCAGATGCCCCTGATACAGGACCAAGTATACAACAGATACCTGCTGGGAATATAATCACTGGTGATAATTTGATGTTAACATGTACAGTATCAGGAGGAAATCCATTACCAGTTCTGTCTTGGAACTGTACTGGTATAAAGACTAACAAAACAAAAGGAAGCGAAGCGTCATACAGTGTTGCGTTTTCGGTAAATAAAGCTAACAACAACATGATATGTACCTGTTCTGTTTTCTATCATCCTGTTTTATCATACAGACCATCTGTACACCATTTGTTGGTTGTGTTCTGTAAGTATTTATACATCAAGTTAAAATCAGGGTTTTAGTTAAATTAGATGCTGTTTTTTTCACTTTGACATAGAACGAACAGTTTTTGAATGATTGAATACAAAATTCAAAACAATGATTGTATGAAAAAGTGGTTTTATTCATTTAAGTAATTTTGTGATTTATTAAACTTTGAATAAATCGTAAATTTGAAGAAAAGAAAAAAAGAACCACGAAAAAGTTAAAAGATCATCAATTATTACATGTAAAACGGTTATCGAGGGTATCACCAGCCCAGTAGTCAACACTTGGGTGTTTACATGAATATCATTCATATGGTCATTTTTAAAATTTCCTATTACAAAACTTTGAATTGTTCGAAAAACTGAGGATTTTCTCATCCAAGGAATAGATTACCTTAACCGTATTTTGCACATTTGTTTTTAGAATTTTAGGTCCTCAATGCTCTTTAACTTTGAACTTGTTTGGCTTTATGACTATTTTGTTCTGAGAGCGTCACTGATTAGTTTTTTGTAGACGAAACGCGCCTCTGGCGTATTAAATAAATTATAATCCTGACACCTTTGATAAGTATTTACACCACTAGGCCTATACCACTGCTGGTGGACGTTTCATCACTGAGAGTATCACCAAGCCAGTAGTCAGCTCTTCGGTGTTGGCATGCATATCAATTATATGGTAATTTTTATAAATTTTCTGTTACATAACTTTGAATTTTTCGAAAAACAAAGGATTTTCTTATCCCAGAAATAGATTACCTTAGCCGTATCTGGCACAACTTTTTTGGAATTTTGGGTCCTCAATGCTCTTTAATTTTGATCGTTGAAAGAAAATAAATGTAATTCTCGTTGATTTTTTTTTGTCTTCTGTTGCAATTATCTATATCTTCGATTTATATATTTCTTTAACACTTTGCATTGAGACCTACCAAACAATAGACAACCGCTGTGTAACTCCTTTAAACTATGTTTATAAGTTTGTTTTGGTAAATAGTTATCAAAGGCACCAGGATTATAATTTAGTACGCCAGACGCGCGTTTCGTCTTCATAAGACTTATCAGTGACGCTCATATCAAAATATCTATAAAGCTAAACAAGTACAAAGTTGAAGTGCATTGAGGATCCAAAATTCTAAAAAAGTTGTGCCAAATACGGCTAAGGTAATCTATGCCTGGGATAGGAAAATCCTTAGTTATTCGAAAAATTCAAAGTTTTGTTAACAGGAAATTTATAAAAAAAAAGACCGATTTATTGATATTCATGTCAACACCGAAGTGTTGACCACTGGACTGGTGATACACTCGAGGACGAAACGCCCACCAGCAGTGGCATCGACCCAGTGGTGTACATAGTTATCAAAGGTACCAGGATTATAATTTATTACACCAGACGCGTGTTTCGTCTTCATAAGACTCATCAGTGACGCTTGTATCAAAATATTTATAAAGCCAAAAAAGTACAAAGTTGAAGAGCATTGAGGTAATCCATGCTTGGGATAAGAAAATCCTTAGTTTTTCGAAAAATTCAAAGTTTTGTTAACAGAAAATTTATATAAAAAGACACTCAAATGATATTCATGTCTACACCGAAGTGGACTGGACTAGGGATACCCTTGGGGACGACACGTCCACCAGCAGTGGCATCGACACAGTGGTGTAAAAAGTTATCAAAGGTACCAGGATTATAATGTAGTACGCCAGACGCGCGTTTCGTCTTCATAAGACTCATCAGTGACGCTCATATCATAATGGACTCTTATTAGATCCTAACAAAAAATCAAATTTCGGAAACTATCGATCATATAGGACTTATAACCCTAAAACTTGACCGAATGAGAGATTTTGAAAGTAAATAAATTTATTTCATGACAAATGATATACAAGATGTTTTTTTGGTAGAAGCAACGCAAATGTGAAAAAAAAAAAAAATACACAGCACAAAGTACAGCTCTGAAAACCGAACCAAGAACAACACGAATCTTCATTTCAAACATATGGGAAATTTAAGGTGCCCCAGAAAAGTGAACAGATCATTCTCGACAAGTTGCATCCGTCGTGTATCTCATTTAGGTAGGATGAGGTGATAAATTTCGTTCCCTGATGTTTCATTTGAGTAAAAGGTTAAATCACAAAGATACTATATTTCAAACTCCTTAATTAAGTTGCAAAATCAAAAGCTCAAACTCATCAAAAGAATTGATAACAACTGTCATATTCCTGACTTGGCACAGCCATTTTCTTTTGTAGAAAATGGTGGATTAAACCTGGTTTTATAACAATCTAAAACTCTCACGGGTATGACTGTCATATAATATTCCAGCATATTGACAACATTGTGTGAATAAAACAAACAGACAAAATTGGTAAAACGAGATAAAAGTGGGTCATAGTTGTAGTTACTTTTCGAAGGGATACCACATATAACAATGAAACCCGGTTTTGTTTGCAGATACGTTAACAGTGATTTTCATTGTTCTGACAAAAAGTTTTTGTGGAGCTCTAATTAGACCCAGTCATATAAGATCGTATGTTAGGTGACATATGTAATTGAGGTATTCAATACAGCGAAGGAAAATCAACTTTTTCATTATTGGTTGAAATTCCAATGGATACTTAAACAAACCGATAACTGTTTTACATGCTACATGAACACGATGTTGCTTGGGGCTTTCTTTCTTGACACAACAACATATACATGTCATTCTTAAAGAATTCAAAATTGTTAAACATTTACAGGACCACATTAGAAATATACGAAACACTTGTATGGATTATTGGAAAGATGTCAATTTAAAAGTAGCATGATTTTTCCCTATGATTTTATAGTTAATATAAATGTATTTCAGTTGTTTCTTGTAATTAGTTAATACTTCAGTTTTATCATGTACATCTTTTGAATATTCATTTTATAAAATTTACTGTTTGCAAAAGTATAAATTATTCTAAATTATAGGGATTTTCTGGTAACTAACAGAAAACCCTTGCTGCTTTTGGCACAACCTTTTTGATCTGTTGGTCCTCGATGCTGTTCAACTTTGTACTCGTTTCGGCTTTCAAACTTTTGTATCTGGGCGTCACACGTAGGTCTTGTGTGGACAAAATACACTTCTGGCGTATTAAAATTTTGAACTTGTTGCCTTTTGTTGGCTGTTGTTCGTGTGATTCTTTGTCAATTGTGTTCTCCATTTTATTTATATTGTAGTCCTGTGTTGTCATTTTGATGTTATATTTCACATGGCCATAAAAGTGCGAGGTTTGGCATGCCACAAAACCAGGTTCATCCCACCATTTTTTCCTTTAAAAATGCCCTGTACCAAGTCAGGAATATGGCCATTGTTATAATATAGTTCGTTTCTGTGTGTATTACATCATAACGTTGTGTCGTTTGTTTTCTCTTATTTTTGAGTGTAAATTCACATTGCGATAAGACGTGTCACGGTACTTGTCTATCCCAAATTCATGTATTTGGTTTTGATGTTATATATATATGTTATATTTGTTATTCTCGTGGGATTTTGTCTATGTGTGTTACATTTTAGTGTTATGTCGTTGTTCTCCTCTTATATTTAATGCGTTTCCCTCGGTTTTAGTTTTTTGTTAACCCGATTTTGTTTTTTGTCCATGGTTTTATGAGTTTTGAACAGAGGTATACTACTGTTGCCTTTATTTAATATATTATACCACACTTGCAAATATTTGATATCATTCCTCAACAAATTTGACCTTTTACCAGGGTAGGACTACCAGGAGCTGACACCAAAAACACATGGAATCCTCAATTTTTAAATATTTTGACCTCGGGCATTTTTGAACAGACATTTATTGTCAAAATGCGCATCTGATTCAGATATATTGGTACTATAAATTTCATTAATTCCATTCGGTCGATGCTTCTGTTAGTCTCTAATGGTATCGCTATCCCTGTAGCCAGCACCTAGGAACTGGCATGAAAAGACTGATTGTTTTTACATTAAATTTTACAGTAACAAAATGTAAAAAAAAAAAAAAAAAAAGGAATGTATCTCCCTTATGCAAAATTCCAATTCCTTGCATGACTTTGACTATACTTGTTGTAGCTTTGGGATAATAGCTCTTCATCATTTTAAGAAACTTTTGATTTTCAAATATGTCGGCCTCGAGCATTGTCGAAATGCATATCTGGCGAATCAAAATTGGTACCGTTTATGTTATTACTACCACTGAGCCAATGACTCTGCCGCTGTACTGATAGTTAGTCCCTGAGGATATGACTGACCCAGTAGCATGTAGTTCGGTAATACCACGCGTACGAACACATTTTTTTTAAAATTAAGTTTTGCTGTTACAAAATGTTAGAAATAATTTTAAATTAAGGAATGTATCTCTTTCATGCAAAATTCTGATCCCTTGCCCAGCTTTGGCTATAATTATACTTTTTGTACCTTTATGGATGATAGAACCATCTTTTGATAAGCTTTTGATAATCAAATATTTTGGCCTCGATAATCACTAAAGAGGCATTTATTGTTAAAAGGCGCATCTGGTGCCGAAAATTGGCAATGTTAACGTTGTTACTCAGCCTCATCCATATACAAGGGATATGGAAAAGTGAAAACTGAAAACATATGTGAATGAAAATTACTTTTGATAAATTTGGTACTTTCGTCAAAATTTTTCGGATTTTATCTTCTTCAGAAATAAACCAAACCAAACATTACAAACTACGAATACCTCTTAATTATTTTGAGGCGTTTAACACCTATGCCGGTCAGTTTTATTCTTAAATCTCAAAAAACAATTTTTCGAAAAAAAAAAGCAAGGACACAAAATCAAACTAGAAGCTTAGAAATTAGTTTTTGATCATCCTAATTAGAAATATGTTTCTAATGTTTTCATTCCAGATGTTCCTGACAATATCCCGATTATACAACAGATGCCTACTGGCGGTATTATTTCTGGAAATACAATGCAACTAGTATGTTCGATATATGGCGGTAATCCTCTACCCGTATTGTCCTGGAACTGTACTGGAACCCTAAAAAACCTTACAACAGGAAACACGGCATCCTATAGTGTCGAAATTTTTGTGGACAAAAGTGACAACAACAAAGTATGCTCGTGTATAGCAACACACATTATTTCATCATACAATCCAACTATACAGCATACTTTAGTTGTCTACTGTAAGTTTAACCTATATTATTTTTGTGAATTTTGTGTGTGGGACCTCTGATATTCTGCTTTTTTTTCTTTAAAAAGAAGGTAAAATGGTCTTTACTAATATTTGTAAGTCTATATCCAACAAATTACAGAACATTTCTAATACAAACCGATCCTTATATTACAAAACGCCTGATCCAATTCAGAAATATGACAGTATCATTTTTTCTGTTGGTCTTAAAAGTAGAACGTTTGATTTTGTAAGATTTTGACCTATCCCTTTACAATTTTTCATCCGAATTTATCATATTTATTACTTCATTTTTATAGCATTCATTGACCTGCATTTTAACTAGCAATGTTAGGTTATACTTTGCTAATCTGACATGATTACGATAATGTTCATTTAAATGTACAAATTTGTTAATGAATAACCTTTTATATTATAAAATGTGCTTTGTTATTAAATGCAATATCAGTTTTTAGTTCAAATATATAATCTTAAATCAATCCTAATTCTATCTTATTCATTCTTATGTGACGTCATTTTTCATTTTTTGATGATCTGTTTTACAATTCAAATGATGTTATTTTTTCGTCATTTTTCAGTTTCAAATAGGACGTCACTTGGCGTAGAGGTTTAAACTTATTCGGATGTGTCTACTTTTGTGTTTCAAATGTATTTCAGTTGTTTCCTGTAATTAGTTAATACTTCAGTTTTATCATGTACATCTTTTGAATATTCATTTTATAAAATTTACTGTTTGCAAAAGTATAAATTATTCTTAATTATAGGGATTTTCTGGTAACTAACAGAAAACCCTTGCCGTTTTTGACACAACCTTTTTGATCTTTTGGTCCTCGATGCTGTTCAACTTTGTACTCGTTTCGGCTTTCAAACTTTTGTATCTGGGCGTCACACGTAGGTCTTGTGTGGACAAAATACACTTCTGGCGTATTAAAATTTTGAACTTGTTGCCTTTTGTTGGCTGTTGTTCGTGTGATTCTTTGTCAATTGTGTTCTCCAATTTATTTATATTGTAGTCCTGTGTTGTCATTTTGATGTTATATTTCACATGGCCATAAAAGTGCGAGGTTTGGCATGCCACAAAACCAGGTTCAACCCACCATTTTTTCCTTTAAAAATGCCCTGTACCAAGTCAGGAATATGGCCATTGTTATATTATAGTTCGTTTCTGTGTGTATTACATTATTAACTTCGTGTCGTTTGTTTTCTCTTATTTTTGAGTGTAAATTAACATTGCGATAAGACGTGTCACGGTACTTGTCTATCCCAAATTCATGTATTTGGTTTTGATGTTATATATATATATGTTATATTTGTTATTCTCGTGGGATTTTGTCTATGTGTGTTACATTTTAGTGTTATGTCGTTGTTCTCCTCTTATATTTAATGCTTTTCCCTCGGTTTTAGTTTGTTACCCCGATTTTGTTTTTTGTCCATGGATTTATGAGTTTTGAACAGCGGTATACTACTGTTGCCTTTATATATCCTTATTGAGCCTCTTGGTTTGTACCACAAGATCTCCAATCAAAATAACGTCACTAGTTTATCCTTTTATGAACGATTGAGACTGATGCTTTAAGTAAAGAAAAATTAAATCAATGGGGCATGGGTATACTACGGAATAAGTTTTAACACCTTAATCTATTTGTTATCTACCTCTGCATATACATACATCGTCCTTCGTCCGCTGCTTGATACATTCAAGTACAAAATAGTGAATCAAGCTCAAATATAGATTTTGAAATAAAAATGAAACATAGTTGTATATTTTTATATTTTGTTTTTAGATAAACCTTTCCTAGACACTGCAAGATACATCTCACCGTCGTACATAACAATATTAGAAAATTATCATCTGTTCATAACAATTTCAGTGAAGAGCAATCCATATCCAATGATAAAATGGACATTTGTAGCACAGGAGAACATCGACGTTTGCAACAATAGTGCCATTAATTCTACAAGTACCACTGATGGATTATCTAGTTCATCTAATATATCAATAGAACATTTGAAAAGGCACATGTTCGGTGAATATACATTTACAGCTTCAAACGTAGTTGGTATTTTTCGTCGCAAATTTAGTGTTGTAGAAAAAGGTATGTAAATGCATTGACTGCATGTTTTGTAACAAGTTATAGCTTTTCAAAGAAGCTAGTCGTCTCTTAGGTGATGAAAAAGGAAAGTGTTCTCGCTTTGTAGATTAAGTCATTCAGTATAGCCTTGCATATCAAGCAACAAATTTTACCACACACGTTACGAAGCAGTATATCGTTTAAAGTTGTGTGTCAAATAAGGTCCTTATCGTTCTAATCCTTCAAATCATGGTTGTAAATGCTTTACTTATTTGTCAAACGATTTATTCTCTCATCATGAAACATCATAACCACGATTGTTCTGCAAGTTTTGTTATGTTTTTCGTGTATAGAATGTATAAACAGTAAGCGACTGTGTTGCATGTGAAACATCCATGTATGAGTTTACAAAACTTCAGAGGTTTATAGATAAAAGTAACATGTGTAACAATATGCATGATTCGTGACCAGGCAAAATCTAATTGATAAAATAGAAAGTAAAGATCCGATACTCTACGGGATTGAAAGGCATTTACTAGGTTTGGATTGTCTAAACCAATCAACGGACTTTAATTATTCACGTCTTAGAAATATCTTCCACAAGGAAGCTATTAAACCAAGAGTTCCAAATGGTGAAGTTGAAATCATCCCTTCGTAAATTTTACGGACGCCATCACGAGTTGGTTGACCGTTATGGAATAACCGTTTCACAAATGATATCGGATATGTTCTTTACGTCGTAACTACAATCCCCTTCCCTTTCATGAATGTGACCTACCGAATTAGACTATTTACCGGATTTGTAATCACATAAGCAACACGACGGGTGCCACATGTGGAGCAGGATCTGCTTACCCTTTCGGAGCACCTGAGATCACCCCTAGTTTTTGGTGGGGTTCGTGTTGTTCATTCTTTAGTTTTCTATGTTGTGTCATGTGTACTATTGTTTTCTGTTTGTCTTTTTCATTTTTAGCCATGGCGTTGTCAGTTTGTTTTAGATTTATGAGTTTGACTGTCCCTTTGGTATCTTTCGTCCCTCTTTTCCAATCAGGTAGTAAGAAGCATTCAGTCCGCAGACTGTCCATCGTTCAATTCTTAATAACGTCTTCGAGGAGACGTTAATTATATCGTGTAAAAGATTCTTATATATATATGCAGCAAACAATTTGCTAGTCACCTCACAAATGTAAAACTATTTAAACAAGAACAAGTCCTAATTTATGTCTGTAAACCAAATTGTAAATATCACACAGTTAAATTCCATTAAAGTTTCAAGGTACATTTGTTTTTCTCTCTCGCAAGTTGAAAGTCTAATAATGTTTTACTAATTTTATTTAGAAAAGGTGCTATGAACGCATAAACTGTTTAAAGCCTTTTTTTATATCTCTGTGTCCTTGTATTTAAAGAAAGAGGGACAAAAGATACCAAAGGGACAGTCAAACTCATAGATCGAATAAACGGACAACGCCATGACTTGTATTAAAGCTTTACTTATTTGAACATTATCGAGAGAGTGTATATATCGTTATAATGTACAATAATGTTCGAGACTATCTTCACTATCAATACCTCATCTTTTTATGTAACCGTCTTTGTTAGATTTTATTGTGTGTTTGTCTGGATCATTACATTTAGTGATATTGCATATTATTGACGAATTGTTCAATCATTGCTGCATTGACCAATTATACTTGTTTGTGTTGTTTCCGTAATTTTGATTTTTAGACACATTATCATGTATATAAAACTGTCGTTCAAAAAAGAGTTTCATCTACTTTTAAATACAGTTTTAACCCGACACAGTTGCTTCCCAGTGGATCTATAGGTTGATTAAGTTGAGCGTTTTGTCAGTATGATTGGCTTTCCCGGTTGCATTAATTTCGGAACTCGATATTTGTATTATTCAATATTACCTAGTATGACAGTAATAAAAGTTTCAAGGAGCTATGTGTCATCATGTGTAGTTGCGTACACATATACATACATTGGTTGACTGTGTGTTTTGTATATGCGACACTATGTGTTTCTTTGGTTCTTAAACGTGACTCTGTACTTTAAAAGATCCCATCAGTATGATATTGTTCTATTATATGTCATTATGATATATCTATATTATGAATTAGAAAATACGTTGAACCACAAACGTCAAAATTATTCAATCGCATAGTGAAATGAACTATTTGTGGATTCTTATAAATTCTATATAACTTTTGGACTATTTTAAATCGCGGTCTATTTCTGAAATATATTCTTACATACTTTTGATTTTTTAACCCTGTATGCTAACATTGTCCATGTGAAATTTTAAAATTGCTTGTATATACATTGAACGACAAATATAAGTGACGTGTAAAATTGGCTGACGTCAGACACGCGAATCAATGAATGTGTTTGTAGATAGATGTTTTTGTGTTCTGTTAAATTGTTCCTTTTAAAATTGTTACACGATGATGACTGCTGTACCCATATTTTGACTATTTTATTTATTATGTCTGTTAAGTTCACGCATAATTGTAAATATAACGAAATTCTATGAGACTGTCATCAAAGTGAGAGGTTTAGCGCTTTAAAACCAGGTTTAATCCATCATTTTCTACATTTGAAAATGTCTGTACCAAGTTAGGAATATGACAGTTCTTGTCGATTCGTTTTTTATATGTTTTGTCATTTGATTTTGCCATGTGATTATGGAGTTTCCGAATAGATTTCCTCTGAGGTCAGTATTTTTTGTTTTTTTTCCATTTTATGAATCAATCCATCTGAAGATAAGCAACCAAGTGTGTTGTTTATATGGATCTTAAAATCAGTATTCATGTTTAGGCAAAACGACGTCATATAATCGGCAGTATATCGGCCGACTGATGCAGAAGATGAAGTCTTTTTTTATTCAATACCTTATTATCAAAAATTCCTTTTTCTAACTTTTGATTGTGAAAATTTCAAGAGGTAAACCTGAAACCAATTATATATATATCTATATACAATATATATATACAACTCGTCTAAACATCAACCCAACAATGTTAGATCTGTAAATTTGCTTTCGCAAATTTTTGGTTCTTCCCTCGCCGGGATTCGAACCCATGCTACTGAGATATCGTGACACCAAATCGCCTGTACTCTAGACGTCCCGCTAGACCACACGACCACCTGGGCTTCATAAAAAATGAAGCTTTCGGTGGCCGGGTGTTACCTTTCCACGTCAGTTTTAATCTAGCGTCATACTACAGTACATATATATATATATATGTATCAACTATTCAATAATACTTTAAACGTATGGTTCTAATCCGTCGTGTAAAGTAAAAAACTAACTCGTCAATTTGTAAAAAAAAAACATAATGAAGACTGGGTCAATCATATTTATTCACATTTTAACATTGTAAATGGTATTGTACCGTTTTAAGATATTTAATAGATATAATTATATTTCAAAGGGCAATCCATATTTCAATCATTTGTCTTCGTTGTATGCAAAAGTACGACGGCAGTTGTTGTCTGGAAACCCAACTTGAACGAGGGCTATCCCGAGGAATTTTATGTGCAATATACATATAAAGGGAAAAACAATATGTCAACAAATAGAATTCCTCGCAATGAAACACGACACCATATGGTATATACAGTAAATGGTTTACATCCTGATAGAAAATATTACTTCACTGTCCTATCTGTTAGTCTGCTTGGAGAGTTCTCATATGAGACCGTGGAATGCTTTACGGATACTGGTAAGCTATATTATTGCCCATATATACATAAGGTTAAAATGAATTGCTTAACAAATTTTTTTAACACACTATTTAGAATGTTAATATCCGAATGTTTAAATTATTTACAATGCGATAAAAAATAAACGAAATATTTCGTTAGACCAGCTTGATCATGAGTGCATCTATCCAGTTAAATTGGATGTAGATAAATAAATTTTGCAGCTAATTGTGAAAGATTAATTACAAAATTGGTGGTAGAAGTTTGCTACGGTTCATTGGCCAATATCAAAGGATAAACCGGATGATGCCGTGTACTCAATTACTCTTTGTCTTTCCTTCATCTTTTTCGTCTTTTACATTAAGACTATCAGTGTGGAGCCGATGGATTAAAAAGTTTTCTCTTCTCCTTCTCACCGTGGCGTAACACTCTGTGTTGACTTCAATGATAGAGAAAGTGACATTATCAACATAATGTTTCTTTGAGCAAGACACTTGTGAAAGTACAATTTTGTTAGTTTTGTACTATGAACGATGGTAATTAAGCCAAATATTAAATGTATCTATTGTTTATCCCACGTAATAAAAGTCACAAGTGTTACAAGTTAATACATACATTGAGTTCTATGTACTAATATATGGAGAACGACTTAAAATTAACAAAAAAAACAGGATTAAATGAACCTGTAGGTACTATCTTACTGATATATTTATTTACAGATGAGATATCTGTAATGAACAAGATCATTGCATGCTTTTTATTAAAATGTCATCAGTTTCATCTTATTCTCTTACGTAGACTGTAAAAATCACGATTTTGAAGAAGTAACAATTACAAATTCCGGCATGTTTGGCGCAGGAATAGCAACTTTATTTGTTGGTTTGGAAGTCCTTATCCCAGCAACTGGAATCATCATTCGCAATTGTAAGTTATATAATATTATCACGTAAGACACATAAAATTGAGAATGAAAATGGGGAATGTGTCAAAGAGACAACAACCCGACCAATTAAAAAACAACAACAGAGGGTCACCAACAGGTCTTCAATGTAGCGAGAAATTTCCGCACCCGGAGGCGTCCTTCAGCTGGCCCCTAAACAAATATATACTAGTCCAGTAATAATGAACGCCATACTAATTTCCAAATTGTACACAAGAAACTAAAATTAAAATAATACAAGACTAACAAAGGCCAGAGGCTACTGACTTGGGACAGGCACAAAAATGCGGCGGAGTTAAACATGTTTGTGAGATCTCAACCCTCCACCTATACCTCTAACCAATGTAGAAAAGTAAACGCCTAACAATACGCACATTAAAATTCAGTTCAAAAGAAGTCCGAGTCTGATGTCAGAAGATGTAACCAGAGAAAATAAACAAAATGACAATAATACATAAATAACAACAGACTACTAGCAGTTAACTGACATGCCAGCTCCAGACTTCAATTAAACTGACTGAAAGATTATGATTTCATCATATGAACATCAGGCACAATCCTTCCCGTTAGGGGTTTAGTATCATACCATCATAACATATATGAGAAGAACATAACCCGTGTCATGCCAACAACTGTTTTTAGAATACATGTGTTTAGTTCCGATGCAAATAAAATTGAGAATGGAAATGGGGAATGTGTCAAAGATACAACAACGTTAACCCGACCAAATAAAAAACAACAGCAGAGGGTCACCAACAGGTCTTCAATGTAGCGAGAAACTCCCGCACCCGGAGGCGTCCCTCAGCTGGCCCCCAAACAAATATATACTAGTCCAGTGATAATGAAAGACCTTATCAGTGACTCAATATTAACGCCAAAATATGCAATCTTTAATGACTTGACAACAGTATCGTAATTATATTCCTTCTTAATAAGTCTATTCAAAGGTTTTGTAAGTTTCTGAGGTGAATACTGACATCTTTGTGCTTTATAAAGAATATTTCCATAAAAAATTGGATGTGAAATACCTGAACGTATTAGAAGTCTGCATGTTGAGCTATATTTACGAATGATGTCTTTATACCGATGATAAAATTTAGTAAATGTTTTGACTAGTTTGTGATATCGAAAACCCTGGTGTAATAATTTTTCAGTAATACATAAATTTCTCTCGTTAAAATCTAAAACATTGTTACATACACGAGCGAATCGTACAAGTTGAGATATATAAACACCGTAAGATGGTGACAAGGGAACGTCACCATCTAAAAACGGATAATTAACGATAGGAAATGAAAAATCATCCCTTTTATCATAAATTTTAGTATTCAGCTTTCCATTAGTGATAAAGATATCAAGATCGAGAAAAGGGCAGTGGTCATTGTTAGTATTAGCTTTATTTAAAGTAAGTTCAACAGGATAAATTTCATTAATATACATACCGAAGTCGTCATTATTGAGAGCCAAAATATCATCCAAATATCTAAAAGTATTATTAAATTTGTTTATCAGATGTTGTTTCGATGGGTCTTTGCTTATTTTTGTCATAAATTGTAACTCATAACAATACAAAAAAAGGTCCGCAATAAGTGGTGCACAGTTAGTCCCCATTGGAATTCCGATAATCTGACGATATACGGAATCCCCAAAGCGAACAAAAATGTTATCTAGTAAAAATTCAAGGGCATATATAGTATCAAAGCATGTCCAATTAACATAGTTTTTTTGTTTATTGCTACTAAAAAATGACCTAAAAGAGTTTGAACATATATATTCACATTCTGATTTTTTGAATGCCCATTTAATTAGGTGTGTGAATTTTTTCTTAATGAGAATGTGAGGCAATGTGGTATACAGTGTAGAAAAATCAAAACTTTGAACAGATTCAAAATCACCAATATAAGCATGCAATTTATCAAGTACTTCCAACGTATATATTTAACATTAGGTTCTGTATTATCCAGCTATTCAGTTTTGATTATAAATTTCACCAGAAGTTGAACTGGTTTTGAGTACTTTGTGATAAGGTTATTGGAAACCGTTGGAAATTGATTCACTATTTTTTATATTGGAAAATTATTTATTAATCTTAAAAATCATATTCCAGAATTAAACAAATTATTTATGTGAATTGACAGCACCATGCCCGGTGATGAGAGGACACCTGCCGTATTTTACGACACCTTGTCCAAGATGAGGTCTGTGTCTAACCTTTTAATACTGATCGAGTTCCGATCCAGTATTCTGTTTCATATTATTATAGTCATGCATATAATGCTACTGGGCGGAGGATGACATCGGGCACAAAATGTACACCAGCACACACATCGACCCAGCGGTAGTAAAAGAGGGAGAAGATACCTGTGGCATCCTTCGTGTTGCTCATGCTATTTCAAACTGGTAATAAGTCTAATTCGGTATATCTCATTCTGGCAAAAAGGGTACTGAAATGGTGTTACAACATAGGAACACATCCGTTATTATCTGTGAAACGGATATTCCATAAGGCTCAAACAACTCGTGATGGCCACTTGTAACTCTCGTTTTAATAGATTCCTACTATGTAGCATTCCTCTATCAAGGAAATCATGATATGAAATACAAACCCTAAAATATATCGTATCAACTGGGATAAAACAAAACTTCGGCTTCAGACGCTGCTGAAAGATGTTGCTTCATGGAAATGAAAGGTTTACAATTGGGAAGCTTGAATTATCTCTTTTGTCGTAAAGTTTTGTTTTCAACTTACCCTCATTGTCAATGTCTAGATGGAAGTCAAGATATGAGGCAGATTAAACTGTATCTGTTGTATTCTTTATCTCAAATTCGATGGAAAAGTTTCGTTCAACATAGATATGGGGCGGTAGTTTACTGTTTGACTTCTTTCCCCTTTTTCGTAAATGGCTGTATAACATACAGTAAAACATACATTTGAAACCTTGGACGGCCTCCCACACAGATAATATTTACCTTTTCCATTATAGAAGAACATTTTATATTAGTTGCAGTAAATAACTTTGCATAGAGTTTTTTTAAAAGACCATTTGGTAAGATAAAAGTACTTTGTTTTATGAAAATTTCATGACGCGTAGGTTAGAGAGTCAAAATCGTGTAGACTTTTATCAAACAGAAGGTTCAGCGCAATTATTAATATTTCTTATTTCTTTCAGGTTTGAAAACGAAGAATGTACGATCCTCCAAGTAAGTTTTTTTTTATGATCTTGACTATAGATAAAACCGAATATTTATTTTTTTGTTGCAGTTTTAAAAAGAAGGACAAATTTCCATATGTGATGAAAAAGATGACAACCTATATATTTAGATAGCACGTTAACATTTAAAAATTAAGTTGCCATCATACTTTTGTTTGTTTAACTGAACTGTGTGCATCGCTATGTAAACTCAATTTGCGACAGTAAAATCTACGTTTGACGAAGGCTAAGCTTAAAATACAATACAGTTATCCCATAAATTAACCATTTTTAAACTGCGTGAAACCAGTTTGAATATACAATCAAATAGGTTCTCAGACTACCGTTTAATGTTTAATGTTATATTTGTAATTCTCATCGGATTTTGTCAAATGTGTTGACGTCTTTTCTATTATATTTATGTGTTATGGTAAAGAAAATTAATCACCGCTTTCATTTATCAGATTTGATTTCGTTCAAAGTAATCAGTACGATATTTTACGTTTGAAGTTAGATTCATAACAAACCTGACATAGTTTTATAATATAGTTAATTGCTACCTCAGTTTTATATTAATAAGAATTAAAATGTGCTTTGTTATTAAATGCAATATCAGTATTTAGTTCAAATATATAATCTTAAATTAATCCTAATTCTATCTTATTCATTCTTATGTGACGTCATTTTTCATTTTTTGATGCTCTGTTTTACTTATTCAAATGACGTCATTTTTTCGTCATTTTTCAGTTTCAAATAGGACGTCACTTGGCGTAGAGGTTTAAACGTATTCGGATGTGTCTACTTTTGTGTTTCAAATGTCTGGTTATGTAAACGTATTTCAGTTGTTTCCTGTAATTAGTTAATACTTCAGCTTTATCATGTACATCTTTTGAATATTCATTTTATTAAATTTACTGTTTGCAAAAGTATAAATTACTCTAAATTATAGGGATTTTCTGGTAACTTAACAGAAAACCCTTGCCGTTTTTGGCACAACCTTTTTGATCTTTTGGTCCTCGATGCTGTTCAACTTTGTACTCGTTTCGGCTTTCAAACTTTTGTATCTGTGCGTCACACATAGGTCTTGTGTGGACAAAATACTCTTCTGGCGTCTTCTGCGAGGTTTGGCATGCCACAAAACCAGGTTCAACCCACCATTTTTTCCTTTAAAAATGCCCTGTACCAAGTCAGGAATATGGTCATTGTTATATTATAGTTCGTTTCTGTGTGTATTACATTATAACGTTGTGTCGTTTGTTTTCTCTTATTTTTGAGTGTAAATTCACATTGCGATAAGACGTGTCACGGTACTTGTCTATCCCAAATTCATGTATTTGGTTTTGATGTTATATATATATGTTATATTTGTTATTCTCGTGGGATTTTGTCTATATGTGTTACATTTTAGTGTTATGTCGTTGTTCTCCTCTTATATTTAATGCGTTTCCCTCGGTTTTAGTTTGTTATCCCGATTTTGTTTTTTGTCCATGGATTTATGAGTTTTGAACAGCGGTATACTACTGCTTCCTTTATTTATAACTAACAACTGTATATGCACGTACATTCTGTTTTGAGGCAAATGTTAGATTTACGAATTTCGATTCGTATAAAGAAATTATTTTGTGATACGTCAACGGTAATTCATTTTGTAAAAACAGTTTTGAAAGGGATCGAACTCTTTTTATCTGTTCTTGTATTTCAAAAAGTAACAAATATGGATAATACGAAACTATACCATAGAATACTAATAATAAAAATATATCTGGTAATTAGATCTGATGAATATACAAATATACAGAGAACCAATCCGGCGTTTACAGATGAATATTCTACATTGCCATCTAATACTGGTATGTGGTTTTCTTAATATCTTATTATATAGTTTTACTTTGTTCGTGACGATTCAGATTAAAAGATAAGTTCAAATGTGTATTTCAGTAAAAATGGCGTTGGTATCAAACATGGTTGTAATTGATACTTGAAGTGTTATGAATTATTTCACATTTATGTCAGGGCATAGCTGGAATATTTCCGTCAGCATCTTTAATACAAAAAGCACTGCACTTCTATTCTCATATACTAGAATTTTTACCACGCAATATTTGAATTTGAATGATAGTATTTGGCAACGTATTTTTGAATCGCGACGACCGTGATGGCATTACAATGTAGTTTTGCCACATAGGTTTCTACTTACGTAACGTTCGTTAATGACTGCTAACCGATCTATGAATACGCGGACAGTATCGAGTGCAAAATAACATTCCTTGTCGCTTGTTATAAATTCATTTCTTCAATGAATACTCATAAATATAAATTTTAGAAAATAAAGTAATGATATGAAAATGTTTTGTAGTTAGAAATATATATATAAGTAAAAAAAAAGATCATTTAATAACTATGCACACGTTTGAAAAATGAAAAATTGTGTTAACGCATCAAAAAGAATGTCGCAGAAATGTGTCAACCATGCACATGCACTGCACTATTATTAGAATAGTAGAATAGAAAGATATACAAATGGATGAGAATAGAATGATGTATACATGTAATTGGTATATACTAATATTAATATAATATATAACAACAAACCAGAGTATACTGATTTGTATCACTACAATATAATAGTCATTACGGTGAGGTTGTCATTTATTCATCATCCACGCACGAACTTATCACCGAAAAAAAATATATCTCTGTACATTTCCCTCGCTTTCGGGTATAGAGATGTGATTTCTTTTCAAAGACAAGTGATTGTGACCATCCAGAAGAACTTGTGGCCATCCGATGTTCAGTACTTTAGTATTTTGACTATATGTGTCAACTGCATGTAAATAAAATCTATATCTATAATCGTTGATGTATTGTTGAAAGAAAATTTACAGCTATACACCATATAGTAAAATGTTTGTTCCTTAAAACACATTCATTTCAATTTGCAGATTCAAGACCTCTTCAAGAGAACACCACTAAGGATTATGAAGAATGTGCAATTACACCTGATGTGACGGTGTACCACAATATTGACAACATGAAAAGTGGTGAGCAATAACGTGTATTAAAATCAGTACTATATATACTATACATATTAATATCAATTTCTTTGAAAGAATAAAACAGGAGAAACACATTAGTTTGGTGTGTCTGAGCTTTTGATTTTTTCGTTTGATAGGAGAGTTTCCGTATAGAATCTTCCTCGGAGTTCTTTTTTGTTTTGTTATTTAACTTTTTCTTTGTGTAAATTAATACTGTCAAAGCGCGCCAAAGACTCGTCCATTATACGTTCGTTCATTATAGTTTTCCTATAAGGCTGAATAAAAACAAACCATCCAAGTAGTGAGGACTTGGGTTAAAACACAGCCCGGTCAAACCAATGCAAATACTTCAAAATTGGTATTTTCTGTTTCTACGCTTATCACGTTAATTACAGAGTGAGAGCATAGAGTGGTACTGTCGGAGTCAAACTAATGTGCCCGTGTAGCCAAATATAGTTTCCAGCGGACTGTTACCTTGTACACTAGCACCTTACATATTCACAAACCGTGTCGGTCTATTACAAAACAGGATTTATATTTATTTTCATATCGCATTATCGTGTTCTCGTCCTGAATATATATTTGAATATGCCCCTGGACGTTTAACATCTCTCCATCCATCCTTCCATCTTTGAACTGATTCTTTTCTTTCACATACTGATAAAAAAAATGTAATGTGAAGAAAGAATAAACAGAATAGACTATAAATGCTACATTGAATTCAAATATATTTTCAGATAATGACAAGACACATACGAACCAGGGAATGTATGCTAATATAAAGGCTTGAATGTTTTCAAGAACTGATTTCGAAGTATATTGAAATATGACGCTCATATGATGATTAGACTATATATCACTTTGTAAAATAAATAAAAAAATAAAATCATGCTGTTTCGCAACTACATTATCAAGGATTAATATGTACGATTTGATTCTTCTTTACAAATTAAATAGTTTGCCACGAAGTGATGAACAAAATAAACAGATACACAATAACACAAATGCACGCTTAATAGATGAGAAATAAACAACATATACAGGAACAACTCTTTTCTCTCGCGTGATGTGTCCGGCTGCAGTGACGGCGCATCGGCGTTTACAATTGCTTGAGCTTAAGTTTGAAAATAAAAGATGCGGTATGATTGTCAATAATATAAAAGTTCAGATAAAGTGGATGTAAGCAATAATTGGCAACCGTACGGTCTTCAATAATAAGAAACACACATGTATAGTCGGCTATAAAAGTCCCGACATGAAAGATATGAAACAATTCAATTGAGAAAACTAACGGCTTATTTATAACACAAAATATTTTACGAACCAAAACTTTGACAGACACGAACCAAAGACAACCACTGAACTACAGGTTCATGACTTGGGACAGGCACATGAGGAATGTGGCGGGGTTAAGCATATTTATGAGTGCACACTCCGCCCCTTACCAGGGACAGTAGTGTAGAAGTACAACAAAATAACAAACTACATTAATCAGTTGAAAAAGGCTTAACATATCAGATCAAACAAACAAAGAAAAACATGAAACTAAAACACAGACATGACGTGGTCATTGTTAAGTGATCTTTGGTGTGTAGTTGTACTAGTATTAACACTGCATTTTCATGGAGATTATATAGCCTTTTCCCTAATCATGGTCTATTGAGTTTAAGGCAAATTATGTGTACGTAACTCGGAATTTCCTGCGTCGTTAGTTACGCGAGTTTCTCTCTCACTTCAATACAAAAAACATGGACGAACTTATAAGTACAGTCACTTGTTTTTTATCAAAGAAAAGTCGACTATCTATTGCTCATAGCAAGAACTGACTTCTAATTAAACAATATACACATGTTTGTACTGTATGAAAGATTGAATATAGATTCTTTTGATCCATTCAATATTGATATTATTCACCTTAGAATAAGTAGTGTTACTATCAACCTCATCTTAAGGAACGACACATTAATTGTGGAACAAATAAACTGGTCCTTTTTTTCGTCTGCATTGTTTTAGGGAAGTAACATCTAAATTAAGAATCAACGCTACAAAAAGACACAATACGCATAAAGGTGAAAAACATCCCCCTTTCTGCGGATGATGGGCAAATACACCGAGCCCTAACCCTTCAAGGCTGTGAAATACAAGGTTTATTTCGAGAGTATATAAGAATAGATGGTAAGATGACAGCTTGTGAAACAGGAGATAGGCTTGTTATCAGCAAGACTCTAGACAAACCAATCCCAAGAAATCTGCCTATTGGAAGTATTTTGGGAGAATTTTCCATGCTGTTCAACCAGAATTCCAAAATAACAACACTGGTGAAAGAGAAGAGAGAACATGTCACAAATGCCTTAAACCTGGCCATATGTTATTCCAATGTCCCAATGACTGGGTGTGCAAAATATGTAAGGAAAGCGGTCACAAAATGTTAGACTGCCCAAAACATTTTCAGACTGTTGATGAACATGATCATGATGAAGCTAAACAGCAACCTGAGAATGACAATATTGCATCTGTTGACAACACAGATCAGGACGAAAATGAAGATCACACTGAATTAGAAGTTCCAACAATACCACCTGCCAAAAAAAACATTTTGAAAAAAAGAGCAATAACAGCAAAACATCTACTAGCAAGACAGTAGCACCAAAAAGAAATAAAGATGGAAATAGTGACAATGTAGACAAAGCACAACCCCCAATAGATAGATTTGTTAGAACACCACATAGGAGAACAGTAAATGCAAGTGACAGATCACCTCCAACACCTACAGAAGCTTTACATGACAAAACAAGTGGAAATATTGGAACTAAAAAATTTAAAGGATAATTCAAATGTATAGAAATCACAAAACAATGACAATGATTGTACAATAGTTTTATCATACAAATTTACTAAAAAAAATGACAAAAATGACAAATAAATTACAGCTCATTTCAAGAGTTTACCAATCAAATAGACAAAACATAAATTGTAACTTTTGCTTAATCTGTTTCAGTATTGTTTTTGTCTTGCTGACATTTTATCTTAATTTGATATCATTTAAAAAAATAATAAAAATATGTAAAAGTTGAAATCTCTTTAAAAGAGTTAAAAGTTGCTATGAAGAAGTATTTTTCAAATGTGAAGTTGTACTAAAATGTGAAATATGTAACCAAACTGTGAAAATGTCAAATGTAGTGTGTAGATGTTGTTTAACTATCATGATACATGTAATTATACATCAGCTGTTCAATGTTTACATTATAAACTTAGGAATTAGGTGTTTACCTATGCTATATATAGCAACACGATTCACACTATCAGTTAACGGTAAACAGAACAAGAAACTGTTCTTTCTGAACCTTACATCACTGTTGAGATATTACCTACAAATCAATAAAACATATACAAGTAATATGATAGAAAAAATTAACTACTTACCTGTAGAATACGTATATAGTCCGGCAGTATGCACATATATTTGTCCACAACCATTTACTTTTCAATCAGAAAAAAAATGCACAAAGTATATATCAAGTGCACATGTATACAATAAAGCACCGCACTATATTCATTGTATTGAATATGTACATGTTATATGCTGTGTTTCTGGTTCTAAACTTAACCGTAAAAACATGAACGGCATTAAATTGTCCACCTTTCAATCGTGTCGAGTTCATGCTGTCAATTTAATATATAATATTTACATGATAGTATTCTCCTTTCAAACACGGACATCAAATTCTAAATTATTCAATTACCATGCGTTAATTCCTACGCTATCAAACTATTCAAATTTATTTACAATACGTTTTAAAATACACATTATTTTCACGAGGTTTAATAGCGGAACAATAAGTTTAAGGTCACACCAGGTAAAAGGTAATTATTATGTAGGTTGTATAGATTTGTGTAACAACTACATGTATGCATTAACTAAAATAATGAATATGTATTTTAATTGTGTATTAATTGATGTAACTGTATTACATATCTCTGAGTGTTATAAAATTGTAACTGTGTGCAGTGTTGAAACTTTTAGTATAATCATAATTTATATATTATTAACTATGACATTTACAAATACAGTTAATCTATGTAGTCTCAACGTAAACGGAATTAATTCAAGAGAAAAAAGAAATAGAGTTATAGAATGGGTTACCGCTCAAAAAAGTGTCATAAGTTTTTTGCAAGAAACACATTTTGATGAAATTATCGAAAGGGATAAAAATAGTAAAACAGAATATGATGCGTTTTGTAGTCATGGTACTACGGCTAGTAGGGGTGTAGCTATCTTAATTAAAAAATCATTAAGCTTCGAACTAATTAATAAATTTATTGATTAGTGCTTATCAATGTGCAGATGAATAATTCAATTTTTACATTTATTAATGTATATGCACCTAACTGTAAAACATCTAGAAATTCTTTCTTTAAAAAAGTCAGCGATAATTTAAAGGAACACGGTCTAGGAATAGCAATACTTGGGGGCGATTTTAACGAGACAATAAAACCAATTCATAGAAAATCTATACGTCCAAGTAAATTTACTCAACCTGTACATGGTTTAAAAAAAATCTAACAAACTAACAGATATATGGAGAAACTTAAATGAAAATAAACAGCAATTCACATGGAGAAGAAGAGATAAGTCACAAGCTAGTAGGATTGACATGATTTTTATTGGGTCAGATGTTTTACCTCTGGTAGAATTTTGTAAAATCAAACCAGCTGTTATTCGGTCTACTGACCACCAAAGCGTATTTCTAAAATTTAAGCCAGGGGTATCAGAAAGGGGCAATGGGTTTTGGAAAATTAACAATTCAGTATTGCAAGATAAAGCTTACCAAGAACTGATTTATACTTTGATAGATAAATATAATTTCGAAAAGGAAACATTAGATTGTAGATTATTGTGGGATGGGTTTAAAATCGCGGTAAGGGAAGTAACCACAAATTATTGTAAAAATAAAGCAAAGTTAACAAAGGGACGAAGATATACTCTGGAAAAAGAAATATAAGAAAAAATAAAATTAAGAGACGAGACAAAAATAGATTTTTTGGAATAAACTTAAATCACTACTAGTAAATGTCTTAAATACAGGATACGATAGAAACAGTCTTTCATATTCACAACGTACTAGTATATTAACTTTGATATTTAAAAAGGGGGATCCATTACTTTTAGAAAACTATCGTCCAATATCACTTCTTAATATTGATTTTAAAATTTGTCATACGTTCTTGCGCAACGTTTAAAAAAGGTACTTCCAAAAATTATAAATGAGGACCAAACCGGTTATGCTAAAAATAGATTTATTGGGTTTAATCTGAGACAAATCCAAGATGTTATAGACTACTCAGAAACATACAAAATAGAGGGAGCAATTGTTTTTGTGGATTTCACAAAAGCATTTGATTCTTTAGAATGGGATTTTATGCTTGGAACTTTGAAACATTTTGGGTTTAATGAATCATTCATTAAGTGGGTTAAAACTATGTATACAGATGTTCAAACATGTGTTATGAACAATGGGTGGGTGTCAAAAAATTTCAAAAATTCACGGGGAATCCGACAAGGCTGTCCTTTATCAGCGTTATTGTTTGTTTTCGCTGTTGAAATTATGGCTCTTAAGTTGAGGAACAGCAACGAAGTAAAAGGAATCACTATTAAGTTAGATGGGAAAAGTCACAGCATTAAAATTTCACAACTAGCAGATGACACAACATTATTTTGTAAAGATAAAAACGATGTAATATCTGCAATGAATATTATCGAAATTTTTGGCTCATTTTCAGGACTTTTGGTAAATAGAAATAAAACAGAAGGATTATGGATCGGGAAATTAAAATCATTTAAAGATAAAATTGCGGGAATTCATTGGGGAGATAAACCCATTAAAGCATTAGGGGTGTTTTTTGGACATGATAAAGATGAATGCAAAATATTAAATTGGAATTGTAAAATAGAGAAAATGATGAAATTGTTCAAGACATGGGAAAAAAGGAATCTATCAATTTTAGGGAAAATACTAATTATTAAGGCAGTACAAATGTAATTTTGCCGTTATTTACGTTTTTGGGAAGTGTCTGCTTAACTCCTGAAAATTATATTAAAGAAATAGAATAAGAAGCTTTAAATATATTTGGGATGGGAAACCAGACAAAGTAAAACGAAACCTGATAACACTTCCTTATGAAAAAAGAGGCCTACAAATGGTCGATTTTAAAAGTTATTTTAAATCGCTTAAAGCATCATGGGTATATAGACTAGTTAATGGTAAATTTGCCAACTGGAAGCTTATACCTTTTAAATATTTAAAAGTGTCTAATAATATTTTAGTTATATTTAATATGAATTTAAATGATATAAAACATTTAGAATATTTTAAATATGTTCCAGAATTTTATAGAGAAGTAATAAAGTCCTGGATTTTGACTGGGGGTGGGCAAACAAATCAAGCTGTGACATATGCTGATATAAGAAAACAAACAATTTGGGGGAATAAATTTATTGCATTTCATAAGAAACCAATTATCTTTGAAAACTGGATTAAAAGTGAAATAATATACTTGAATGACATTCTAGATGACACTATGTCACTATCAGAAAATTATATTTTGAACAAATTAAAGTGTAAAGTAAACTGGATTGCTGAATTTCATAAAATGAAACAATCCATTCCACAAAATTGGATTGATATAGTTAAACAAGAAAATTCTGTCCAAAGTAAAGTAAATATCCAGAGAAATAAGATCACATGGAAAGATCGTTATTTTGAGACTACATTTTTTTCAAATAAAATGTTATATGACTCTCTAGTGAATAGTAAAAACGAAACGTCAGTAGGGATAAACAGGTGGCTCAAAATTTTATCATTGCAAGAAGCTTCAAATATGAATTCATTATATAACTTTATTTTCAAATACTTAACTGAAAATAAATTAAAAATATACAGATGGAAACTACTACAGTTTATTGTACCAACCAAAAAGCATTTATTACAATGGAAAATAACTAATAACAGTTTGTGTAATTTTTGTAACATAGAAGAAGACTATGCTCATTATTTTTTCAATTGCTCTTATTTAACAAGATTTTGACAACAAATAAACGATCTCTTAAAAAAGAATAATATAGATTTTTCAATAAAATTACAACACATGATATTTGGATACAAAATTACAGACAGCAAGTATTACCCAATAAATTTTTTGGTTACAATTATTAGTTTTTCAATATATAAGTCGTACTATGTATCTGAGCAGAAAACAAAAAACATAGATGTATTCAGAACTAATGAATACACCAAGAGAGTAGATACCAATATTAATGGACATAAGACAATAAGTCCAATGTTGCTTTCAATTAAAAGAAACATAATCAAAGAATATTTTTTTATATTGTTAATATAGAGTTTTGTAAACAAAATGTATGTCAACTAATTTAATCAGCTGATTATTCCCTGGGTAGTCAGTGGATTGTAACAGGGTACGCCAAGAGAAGCTTGGAATCTTGATGGTTTTTGTAACAAGCAATATTTGATGAATAAAATTATTATGTAGTTAAAAAAAGAAAAAAGAATCATGGTTGTGACTGAAACTACACTTATTTGATAAAAATAGAACGTAACAACATGTTCTGCAAATTTCTTATATCCCCATATATAATGATCTTGGCCCAGTATTTCAGGGAAAAAGATTCTTGTCAAAATGTATGAACAATTGTGAAATATTGACCTTTGGGTCATGTGAGCTAGAAAGGAGTATGACCACCAAAGATTACTATCATTTAAAGACCAAAGTATCGGCACTGCATACTAAAATTGGTAACACAGATCAATATCTAATGTACATGGTATTGTAACGTGTAACGGGCGATCATTGAATCCGTATCTGAATAAATCAGGATTTCAAGTGTTCAACTCAAATTTGCTCTTTGACTATTTAAAACAATTAACACAGCCTTAAATGAATTCACAATGTCAAATATATACGCCATTAAATGCATATGAATTAAATTACAAGGTGATCTATCAATAAAGTTTGAGTACTGCAGACGTCTTTTTGTCACAGCCAAGCTTTTGTTGATATCTGCTATTTGTGGTGCCAAATAGGACCCACGTTGCTGAAAAAGTGCTTTAGGCATCACACTGGTGTCAGAAGTGTTGACTATTGTAAATTTATTCGACTGAGAAGTTTGGAAATTCATTGGAAAGTTGCCAGTTTGGAAAACCACGTGAGTCGATGATTGGGCAATCCGGAAGCGGATCCCCGTTAATCACAACCCAACCATAATTATTCCGGTGAGATCGTATGATTTTTATACTTTAAATACCGAAAATTGTTTAAATTTTACAAAAAATTAGCTGACGAAAATTTGCATTTGAAAAAAAATAATTCCGGTGGCTCCGACCTCGTCACCAAATTACCGGACATACAAATATTTTTAATAATTTTTTTTTTATATTTTTTTTAGTCAAAATTTGCATTTTGTATCATACTAATTTGCATATCGTTGGACTGTTTCATGTAATACGTGTTTTTTAAGTATTACAGATCAAATTTAGAAAAAAGGACTTATGAGTGAAACTGGTCAACACAACTATCTCAGGGCTAATCCACTCGTCATCTCACAGCGTGAGAGTGACCGGTTTGCTGTACTACTTGTGACATTACAGAAAGAATTTCACAGTCCAAAGGTTACATTTCCAGGAGGTACAAAAAATTAGGGGAAGCTACTTACAAAATATTAGTCCAGTTCAATAGGATTAAAGACTTTGTTTTTCAAAAACAAGGAACTATGAAATTTATTCGCATTCCCCCATATTCTGCGTCAATCTATAATCAAGAGAGAGGACCTTAAAAAACCAGAAACTTTTTTGGAAACAGACGAGTTCATCAAACAGGAATACACTAAAATTTCAGACAGATATTGTTAAAACAAGATCACGCAACAGACAATATGTTAATTTTTACCTGCTTAGAGACGGGCTACATCCTAAAAGAATATTGGCACAAAAGTGGTGGAGAAGGTTACAACTTGACATATGCCAAGGCTGTTGGTTAGATAGGACAGGAATTACAATCTTTATAAATTGCAATTAAATAACAAACATGAATGACGATACAGTAGTGGAGACAGGTTCTGATAGAAGAGTCAGCGAAGATTCCCAGCCCAATGGTGATCAGTTAGGCATAAAAATGCTTAACGTGTTAGAAAGAATGGATAACGACATGGGAACCTTGGCTGACACCATGACTAATACGTTTTGAAAACAGGATGAGTTTTCTGCCAATACAATGCAGCTTCTCTACGAACAAAGTAGAAGTTTAGAAGAATGATTTTTCTGGATCTTCTATTTGTCAAAAGTATGGATTATATGATGCTAATAAGGAACACCTAGACCCTAAGTTATGTGAAAACAAACCAGTTGACAGTCGCCAGATTGGCCAAGGGAACAGTCACAGGCAATCTCCGTTCGATCAAGATAGCAAGCCGACATCAGATTTACAGTTTGGTCGTGGGAACAGTCCCAGACCACCTTCATTTAGTTTAAATGATCAACCAACAGGATATTCGCAGTTTGGTCGCGGGAACAATCCCAGACCAAATGCGAATTCACACACACCATTGTCATCAACAACAAGGGATACAACAACACAGAATTTAGATGATGACAGACAGACCGGGAGTTTGCATTTTGGTCGCGGGAACAGTCCCAGGCCAAATGCGAATTCACACACACCATTGTAATCAACACCAAGGGATACAACAACACACACCCCTTTTAGACCGTTGTTAAGCACTATAGAAAGATGGGAGTCTAGGTCGAGTCCTATGAACATAAATAATAGACAAGATTCGACAAGAAACATAAAACCTTCGTTTTCTAGTGATATTGACGCTATGCACAGTAGTAACAATACACAGCAGACAAGACAACGAGTAACAAAGAATGACGTTTCCCGCCAAAAACGTCCAACATTCGATGGGAAGGATGATTATGAGGGGTTTATTATCCCATTAAATAGGGCAGCTAGGAGAAATGAATGGACAGAGGAGGAAAAGTTAGATAGGTACATTGAATGGGCAGGCGAGTAAATTTATGGCAGCAATTCTTCGTCAGGAAAGAGATAATTTTGAATCCCTGTCACGTCACATGGAAAACAGGTTCAACCGAAAAGAGCCCCCAACCACTGCACGTAAAAAATTATCCGATATATGACAACACAATGAACAGAATGAAGAGTTGGCTGAAGAAGTAAGGCGATTAGTTTGTAGAGCATACCCAACAGGTAGTATCGAGCTACAAGAGGAACTAGCAGCAGAACACTTTTTGAAGGGCCATAAGAACCTCAAAATTGCATATGAAGCTTTAAATCGTCAGCCTAAGATTGTACCTTCAGCACTATATATTGTAGTACAACTACAACACAACTACCATCCTACGTTGGGAAGAGATGTTGATTTTAACACAAAACAACGGTCCAGTCGCGTTACCTGGAAAGACGAGAATGATGAAGATGAAAACAGTTATGATCAATATGAAGAGATGGAAAACGTTAGACAGTTGGCAACTTCATTTCGGAAACCAGATCATCAAAGTTTACAGAATGAAATCAAAGCACTGAGAGATCTTTTAGAAAGGTCCATGCTGAAAGATTCAAAACCAACTTCCTCAACAACACAGTCAATATGGTCAACGGGATGTTATTCTTGTGGTGATAAAGGCCATTATAAAAGTGATTGTCCTCAAAGATCACGACCCCCCCCCCCCAGCCCTATCATGAGACAAGAGACTGGCACCGATCGTGAAAGGAGACCTGTTTATAAGATAGGCAGGGGACAAGGTTTATTTATTCCAATTCAAGTTAATGACAATACGGTCGATGCTATTGTTGACACTGGAGCAGATGTAACGGTACTTTCTAGATCTTTTGCAAATGGTATTGGGTTGAGCGGTACTACGGGAATGCAAGCATGTTTGTTGAATGCAGAAAGCGGGAAAGAAATGGAGGCCGATATGCATGTGGTTGCAAAGCTTAGACTGGAAAAGACAGAGATCATTTGGAAAGTATGCATTGCGCCGATAAGAGACGATATCTCAATTAGAATGGACTTATTGAAAAAAGTAGATGGTATAATAATGGCTCGACAAGGTAATTTGCTGATAAAAGATGAGCTTATTCCAGGACGGTATCGAAAAGAGACTGATACCAAATATCTAGAGTCACAGTTGCAATGGAAACAACTTTGGAGTCCATGGCAGAGACAAATGTGATTGGAAGGGTTGACTGTCCAAAAGAAAGTGTTGTTGGTGTTTTGGACCCGGCATCATTACAAAACGGTTGCCACACTGGATCGGTTTTAGTGGAAATAAATGAAAAAATACCAATCAGAATTATCAACCCAACACAACAGAAAATTATGCTATGATCTGGAACTCATCTTGGAAAGTTTGTAGAAGTAGTGGACATTGACAGTGGGGATCCTGATACCGACAACAGGGACATCGAAATACCTGATTATACAGACAGTTTGCCAGAATATTTAGGACCTATTATGGATTCGACAGGAGACAACATTACATCTCACCAGAAACAAGAGGTTGCAAGACTTTTAATGGAATTCAAACACATATTTGCTAAGAATGATGAAAATGTTGCTTGACCCTATTAATAGTTGAAAGTGTTAACAACCTGTTCAGCCTATTGTTTTCAATCACATGGTTTAACCGACTAATTATATTTGTAGTGATGATGCAATGGCTGAATTTAAATGCGGTTGTAAATAGTCTACCGACATATTAGATTCTAATAAATTCCAGTGGCGGATCCAGGGGGGTGGATCCGGGTCCGGGGGTTTGGACGATCAATGCATTATAATGGGGACATATAGTTGGAACACCCCTTTTGAAAACGGCTGGATCCGCCATTGAGGTCACGTGCACACTGCTATAGCATATCCACATGGGTAATATCGAAATAGACAAAAAATATTATTACTTAAAAGAAAAAAAAAAATTCATTCAAGCAATTCAATCCAATACGTACAGCTCCAAAAACAATGAATATTCAAATGGTAAAATAAATATTCCAAACAAATTAAAATGTTCAAATGCTGATGTCCCGAACTTTGAAGATACCAACTGAGTATCCTCAGACTATAAATTGAACAACTTCCGATACAACGAAAATCAAAAATCATGTCAAACAGAAAATGTATTTATTATTAACATGATAGAAAAAAATATTGTGAAGGAAAACAGTTCTTTTTGGATATAAAAGACTTTTCCTGTTGGTAAATTGATATCTCTATGAACATAATTCAGCTCGGCGCGTGGACGCTCTTTTACATCGCGATGACCATTAGGGCATTCCAATGTATTGTTGCCACAGAGATTTGACTTTCGTTTCTGACTAGTAACCGATCGTATAAATACGCGAACATTTCTTAGTGCAAAATAGCAATCCGTATCGCTTGTTATAAATTAAATTCTTCAATGGATACTAAAAAAATTGTTTAGAAAACAAATAAATAAGATGTAAATGTCTATTGACGGTAGAAATGTGTATATATCTTTTCTATATTTATAAATTTAGATCGTTCAGTGCTGTTTATTTGGTATTTTTATTGACGTTATCGTTCTTGTACCATCATAACTGTTGTTACCGTTAAAGCTTTAGAAGTGTGCTAGTTCATATTGCACTTTACAAAAGATTGAGCACACAAATGACGTTTTTGGAGGTCTGGAAAGCAGTTATTTATAAGGGGAAATTGTAAAGATTTATAGATATAAGAAGATGGTGCTTGAGTTCGAATGAGACAATTTTCCATCAAAGTAATAATTTGTTTCAAGTAAACAATTATATATCAATGTAGGGCCTTAAACACCGAGCCTTGGCTCACAGCGAACACCACGCTATATAGGAACCAAAAAAATTCAAGTGCTAAACCATTCAAAAAGGAAAACCAACGGTCTAATTTGTATAAAAAAAAGAGATTCAAAAGTACAGGTCAGATTTTGTCGAATCAATCTGAACGAGGACAATATGATTCATCTTTGTCACAAGTTAGTTTCATTGTTTACAATAAAGAAAGTCTTCCGTGCATGCGTTGCGAGCATATTAGATATATATTATTTCATTATAAAATTTGCTATAAAATGTTAAATATGTTAACAATGATTTTGATACTTAACTATTTGAATACGACATTGTTTATTAAACCCTGTCGGTACTGGCATTTTCAAATTTTGAAAATGGTGGATTGAACCTGGTTTTATATCGCTAAACCTCTCACGTCTATGACTGTCTCATCAAATTCTGTCATATTTACAAATATGCGTGAACAAAACAGACATACTAGGTAAAATTGTGAAAATATGGGTACAGCAGTCAAATATTAATACTAATAAGTACTAATATTGATATTTATCGGTAATTTGTACATATTTCCTTTGATGTGTACTCGCTGATAATGTCAGTATCAGTGGACTGGCCGTGATATGAAAATTATTGGGTTAGTACTCAAATGACATGCGCGAGTGCAACGCGTAAGGATCTACTTTCCCCTTTCATTCACAAAATTGCGCGTGATTTTTTTCACAGAAACGCACGAGATTTTTGGCGAATGAAACACTTGACAATGACATTGTTTGAAACTTTCACAAAGTTAGTTTAGCCTTTTTGAACGATGGTTGTGAAAATGTGAACAGAAAATGCATGAAAAAGCCGATAGACTTTTAAAAAAAGAAATGTGTTATCTATAATTGATATATATGAAGTACAACTAACATATCATCAATGATGTTCCAATCCGAGTTTTTATTAATACAATACCAATACATAGCCTGGTGCTGTTCCAAGTAGTTTTCTTTTTCTGTTTCCTGAGAAGTATTTGTTTTACCTGTTCAGTCACTATGAAGTGTTACAATTCATATTTAAACGCAACACATAAATAGTGACCAAAAAGGTACCGCTATCGCATGAGAGAAGCTAGAAAAAAAAATGAAATTTACGCATTTTCGACATTTTTGTGGGACCATCATATACAATTTTAAAAGATGTGGTTTCATTGTCAATTTAAAGACAGATATTCATAGGACAAAGAACAAATAAGTCAACTTATTCATATGCGGATCTAGGATAAATTTTAAAAAAAAGAGGGGGGGGGGGGTAACCGGGGGAACCAAAAGGTCTGCTTTGACCAGAATTGTAGCCTTTATAAGGGGTGGCTGTGACCCGCGTCGCCTACCCCCTAAATTCGCTTTTGAAATCAAAGGTAACCACAGGGCCTTTAAACTCCAAGTTTCACATTTCTGGTCCGCGTTGAAAATAGATGAACACGAAGACTTTGACAAAAGCAAGAATTATAAGCTAAAAGTTAAGTGACATCTATTAAAATGTTTGAAATATTTATGAAGTAGACAAGAAATTAGCTGCGGAACCGTAGCTCTTAGGTCCTTATGTTATTTTTTGACTATTAGTATTTGCGGACCGTCCGCAAATAGTCAAAAAATAACATAAGGACCTAAGAGCTACGGTTCCGCAGCTAACAAGAGATGAGCTTGTTCAGATAATTTACAAATTATTTACAGTAAGCTTACAATGCCTCCTGAAATGTCTCCTCACATAGTCCAAATAATTATGTTTTTTATCAGGACGTCGGGATTAACTTTATTTAAATTCGGGACCTCGCGATTTCGTGCTTTTAAACCCGGTCCAGGGATTTCGGGATCAGGACCCCTCCTATCCTCCTCTATGTTGATGCTTTGTGAAAAATAAAGAAATTTGACTTACCGGTATGCTACCATTATATTTGCCATTGTTAGAGTCATGTCCAAAGCAGAATATTAATGAAACACATGCAATAATTTCTTTTCAATACTTTGTGCAAGAGAACGCCATGTTTACTGCACTGTGACAAAATTTCAAATGACGTAATGCAGCCTGTGACGTCAAGTGTGATTCGCCGTGATTCGACGCGAAAAAGAAGTTCGTTTGTTATTTTCTCTATTATTGTAGTGATTTTAATTGTTTTTTTAAATTACCGATAAACAGAATAAAGGACTTTTTGTTTTTGATACTGACTTTATCACAGAAAATATCAGGCTCGCCCTTCGGGCTCACCTGATATTTTATTGTGATAAAGTCAGTATCAAAAACAAAAAGTCCTTTATTCTATATAACAAAAACACCGCTAGGATATTTTAAAAGTATCGCATTGATATTAGAACTATTAGCATTTGTATATTTATGTAAATGTATATAAGAAAAACACAGCACTTTAAATTTTACACGGACATAAAAGTTTTTATCGATTGTTTTCTTCCATAGACTGATTTGTAATATCACCATATATGATGAGTTTATTAATGTGCAACTGATTAAAATAACACAATGACAAAATGACACAATGCTTCAATGCACAAGGAATTTGTATGAACACAGCTCAACTCACACACTAATTATCAATATGAATCCGAACGAAATGAATGTATTCCAAACTTATAAGATTTAGCACTTTGCACTTTCACTTATACACTTCAACAATATAACAACTTGCAACATCAGCAAGTACACACCTTGTATTCTCACTAATACACTTACACAATATAACAACTTGCGGCACAAGCAAGTATACACATTGTACTTTCACTGTACAATAACTTATTATATAAGTTCACTTTATAACACAAAGTTCGGAACACGTTTCAGAAATTTATATGTGACGTCACTTTGGGCGTTGCATTGACGATGGCAAACAGGACTGTGATTTTGTAATTTATTCGTTTTTTATTCTATAGCTAGTCACTACTTCAGTTTAATTATGTATATTTTATAAAATTTACTGTTTGCAAAACTATGTATTATTCTTGATAATAATAATGTTTTGTCCAAGGTGGATAACCCTCACCTCACAACTTTTTAGAACTTTTTACATCTGAGCATAGTTTTGTGTGGACGTAGCGCGCGTTTGGTGTATAAAAATATGTTTTAACCTGTTACCTTTGGATGATTATTATTCGTTTGTTTCTCTGTCCTTTATTTTCTCCCGTTTATCTGTTTATTTATTGTAACCCTGTCGTGTAATGTTGTTATTTAAATTTTACAATTAACACTGCCATTAAAGCGGGAGGTTTGCCATGCCACAAAACCAGGTTCAACCCACCATTTTTTCATAAAATGTCCTGTACCAAGTCAGGAAAATGGCCATTGTTACATTATAGTTCGTTTCTCTATGTGTTACGTTTCGGTGTTGTGTCTCTGTTGTGTCGTAGTTCTCTTATATTTGATACGTTTCCCTCAGTTTTAGATTGTAACCCGTATTTGTTTTTTTCTCTATCGATTTATAAATTTTGAACAGCGGTATACTACTGTTGCCTTTATTTATTCAGTATTCCAAATTTTCACATATAAATCAAAACACTATTTATATCCTATGGAATCAGTAGATTCATCGTACTAACCAGTTAGAATATGTAATCCTGAAGTTTATCCTTCAATGGTCCACATAAAACTGACAATGTTTTCACTTGTTTTGGTTTTATAGTCCGACTATTTAAAGGTTAACCTGGACTTGCATCTACTTATTGTACGGTTATAGATCTGTTGACCGTTTTGCTTTAACCTTGCATCTAGGAGTATGGTATGGGGTATCCAAGGTAGTTATTGCTGTTGTTAGTGCCTCTGGAGATGGCATTAATAATGGCGATGTGTGTGGTGGTATACGGAGTAACTCGAGATCATCTAGATCAAATCCATCGTCGTAGTCAATTGGACATCGCTTACCTCTATCGTTAGTTGGGTGTACGTAGTATCGCCGATGACATGACTTCATGGGGTTGAACGAACTGATAATGATGTCTGTTTTGATGACGATCCCCTAATGTTCACCTTGGTATTTAGTAGGTGTTATTTCCCTGTTTTTTCTAGCGATGTTTTGGCTTCTGTTTGATGATTTTGGTCTACGATGGTGGTTGGTGGTATTACCTCAGCCGATGTTGCAGCAGAACTTTTGACCTGCACCAACTGGTCATAACGCTTGGCGTCCTGTCTCCTGATGGATGGTGGCTTGTTCTTTTTCATGGCCGGCTTGGATTTACTGGAGGATGCCTCTGGTTCCTTAGCCTTGTTCCATGATAACTGCACTGTGTATTCATTGTAAAAATACTTTTAAGTCGATGAGGTTAATTCATAAATTATCTTAGTGATTGAGGGAACAAATACGTCTATGTCGTGATCCTTTGAGAGTGGCCTATTATTTATTCAATGCTAAATATGTGGGCTTTTATCATGTTCAATCAGATAAAAGTTTATTTAGGTGACAGATCCACGTGTATTGCGTTCACCGAATATTCACGAGAAGGGTCTCGCTAAGGTCACTTTGAATACGGAAAATATGTCGGCGAATTGCTTACAAAGCAAACCTCTTTTAAATGTGGACTTATCTTCAAAAATGTCTTCAGAAAAAAGTATATGTACATAAGTTTAATAATGACAACTATCTATTTTGTTATAAAAATCATATGCATCATTTTGTTTAATTTGAGGTTTCATATGACTTTAATAAAAAAAAATAAAAAATAAAAAATAATTCGAATGTTATATTTGTAAAAGTATTTCAAATGAAAATCACACTGTTGAATTTTTCCGCTGCGAGCATATTTCGACTTTTAAGGTAGAGAAGGACACTGAAGACCAAAAAAATCTAGCCAATGAACTTTCTTAAATTTACCATATATTGTTCATTGGGGTGTACCTAACAAAATATCAAAATTTGAGAATAGGTTTCCAGGCTATTTTTTGAAATATTCTTTGAAAAAGTTACCTCCCTTTGCAGTCCTAAAAATGTCATTTTTTGGCCTATTTAAGCTATAAAGGTACCTGCCAAAACTGGCATATATAATTTTTTTTTAACTTTTTCTCAGAACATTATGATAAATGAATATTTTGAAATATTTTAGACATAATTAAATTTTTTTTTTATTTTTTTTTTTTCATAATGGCTACCCTTTTTTTGCAATATGCCTGTAACCGGCTTGTGTACAATTTTGCCAAAAAAATATTGTAAAAGTAAAAAAAAAAAAAATTGTGTCAATGAACTTTTTTTTAAATTTGTATATAAAATACTTTATATCCATGCTACAAGTTATAAAAAAATAAAGATATGCTTCCAGGGAAAATAAAAAGTTACGGGGGTAGAATGACACCCTGTCACACACCCTTTTATGCAGATTTCATGAAAAATGTTAAAATTTTCACTATTTTTTTAAAATATCTTAACTAAAGGTGGGATTGTTTCTTTAATGAGCATAGATTTTGCAGCTTCCATGTCTTTGTAATACTTTTTTATCCATTCGTTTAACCTTCTTTATGCTGAGAGGAGGTTGCATCAGTTTTGAATATTCAGGAAGTTGACAGTTGACCTATGAGCATAATCATCATTTTCATGGTTAATAATCCTTGATGAAAAAACTAATCTTTCATTAAATAAGTATTCATAAATATTTATCATACCTTGGTTTTTTTTACCTTATGTGAAAAGGATTGTCCTACTAATTTATATATATCATTACAGTGTATTATTATGTGTTTCGTGATGTTTTAATTTTAAATTGTATGATTTTGATGTTCTCATGCTCTTGTTTAGTAGTTTTGTTGAGTAGTCACTGCTTGGAAATACCAAGATCTTTTAATTGACTGTTGGTGTTTATTTTTTAAATACACCTAAACATATAGACTATTTTGTATGGACTTTGCTCATTGTTGAAGGCCATACAGTGACTTATAGTTGTTAATTGCTGTGTCATTTTGGTCTCTCATGGAGAGTTGTCTCATTGGTAATCATACATCTTTCTTTTTTTATATGAATAGTGTAATGTTTGATCTGAATGATTGCTGTGAAAGTCTTAGAAGTGCAAACAAAAATCAACATACTCATAAATCACTGTTCATGATTTTAATGATCATGATGATGTAGAAAAAAAGAAAATATATATATATATATATGCAAAATAAATTTTATTTCACATCATATTTTTTTATGTAATTGCAGACATTTTACAGACAACAATTGATTTTTATTTAGATGGACCATGTTTCAATAATAGAAAGCAAACCACTGTATTAATTTTCAAAACATTATGATAATATAACATCAATTTCCAATACATATCCAGGATGAGAATGTGGATGACACTTGTAAAAAAGTATACTCTCAAAAACAAAAAATAAATATGGAGCAGATTCAGTTTCCAAGGGACTCACTAGAACGTTTGTCCAATTTCATGAAAACTGCATTATCTGAAAATATATTTGTGAGTGACTTGGTCCAGTTTATTAACCAATAAATTCCTGTAAAAAAGCGTTTAATCCTTATTCTTAAATTTTGGCCCAAAAAAAATAATTTTCCACACTCGTTATCACCATCATAGGGTAATACATGTAGTATATTTGTGTCATTGAATTGGCCAGGCACATGAATTTATTTGTTGGTTCACACAAAAATATGTACTCCTTGTTACTAAAAGTCTTATTATGATCATCAAAGGAATTTTTTGTGTTTGTATTCAATTTAAAGATTAACGCCATGTGCAAATAAATAGTTTTAACATTGAGTCAGATTGTGTTACATGAACTATTGCCTCATTGATTACAAAAAGAAGTTTGGTCAACGTCCTCTATCGAGAAATAAACAACTTCATGAACAACTACTGGAGGTCCTCTCGACCAATTATATAAAAGTATTCCCTTATATGCAAATCATATAAGAAGTATGATAATATAATATCAATTTACAATACATATATATATCCATGTCAATGAGAATGTTGATTAAACTTGCAAAGGTGTTTAGTCTCAAAAATAAATATGGGGCAGATTCAGTTTCCAAGGGACTCACTAAAACGTTTGTCCAATTTCATGAAAACTGCAATCTTTAAAAAACATATTCCATTAAAACTTCATATAAAACAATTGTTTTGCCCTAATATCAGATTGATACAACAAATCTTTTAGAAAAATGTAGAAAAAGGGTGCGGTGGTAATGTGGCAAGATGGTAAAACATTGGAACTGATACATTACAATATTGTTACTTTTATACAACCTTATGAGTCCCCCTCATGTCTGATTTATGGCCTAGCCTAATGCTTATTATGTAGGTTGATGTAGATAAATTAAATTTATCTCCCCTTTATTAAGATTCAGTTGACTTATATTGTTATAATAGCACGTACTTTTGTATAAAAGTTCATAATAATCTGTTGAAAAATTTGTCAATCAAAATAAAAATCTATATGAGAAATAATCCTTCAGGCTTCAGGAAGTTATCCACCAATATTGACGAAATGGAAAATATTTATTCAGTAAAATACTATACTTGTTGTGTATCAATATTTTTCACTCTGTCGAGGCAAACTTGATTTATTGTACAAAAAAGGAAACTATGACAGACGTACAGACAGAGTAATTATTAAACGATGCTGCAATTTTATAACAAATCCCTAATTCTTATATATATTTTAAGTGTAAGTACTCTTTGGTTACTCAAAATTTAGTAAAAACTTCAATTTATTCATTATCAACTATTATCAAGGATTGTTTAAAGGATTAGCATATAAATATGAAATTTTCTCAGTCTTTAACCACATTTACAGTCTATTCCTCTTTTTCAGAAAAAAACTTCTTGAATACATTTGCTGTTTTCCCTTTCAAACCATGTTCCTGCATGATGGATTTTACGCCATCGTCATTGTTTCTTTTGTAAGCAAGTTCCAGGTGATGAAGGCTGAGACCTGTGCAGGAAAGTTTCCTTGCAGTGTCTTTTGAAATAACCTTTTTAACAATGACACTAGAAAAACCCTCTACAATTGACAAATAATTAAATGGAAATAAATCCTTTCCAGAGCACGTCTGTTTCAGCTTCAGATGGAACAGTTTGTATAAACTTCTAACATCCTCCTCAGAATTATGAGCATCATAAACAATCTCCAGAAACTTTTGAACTAATGTTTGCTGCTTATAATTTTGAACATCAGCTTTTGGTATTTCACGTTTTGCAATTTTCAAAGTGTCAATGCATCCATAAATTAGGTTATCAAAAGAACTCAGCAGATTAAACTCACGCAACAAATTTCTCAGTACAGGGACATCATATGAATGGATGTTATGACCAACAAGAACAGGACGAGATTTTTTCTGTATCATTTCAATTAGTTGAAGTAAGGCTGTTTCTATACAAACACTTTCAACTGGAACACCATGGCAATACATCTGGTTTTTCTCAAAAGAGAAAGTAATACCAGTAACATCACTGGCCTTTGATGAAATAGATTGTCGTGGAGACACATAAAGATTTAGCATGTTCGTCCCATCATATGCTGATATTTGTGTTATATCAGAGGTTCTTGATAACCCAGTTGTTTCTAGATCAAACACAACATAATTGTCTATGCCTTCCAAAGAATATTTAGTTGGAATTGTTTCAATGTCTCTTACCGACACATTTTCTTCAATTTGTGGTTGATATGTTTCTCCTTCTAGAACTGCTGCTTTAATTTGTTGAAAGGTTTTCTTATGCTAGAAAAAGACAAAAAGAAAATATTTAGAAAAATCTTTTGTTTATACCTGGTTGTATTGTTACGTGTACTTTTAAAATAAATGCAATATAACTCTTAATAACCATATCACTCTTTTGAAATGTCATCATCTTGTTTTCTATTTTTTGGTCAAATTGCAATTTATATTGTCTTTGGCAATTTATATTATAGTTTACCCATTTTACAATTTAACAAAATTCATGTAAGTTTCACCATGTCCCTGTATTTATATTTTTAAAGTTTTGGTGTTATCATTATTGAGATAACTTCTCTTATATATATGCCACATCATGCTTTCAATTGTATGACAGTTGATATACTAAATTTTAAATAAGACGCACACCACCTATTCCTGGCCCTCTTTCCTATCCACATTGAAATTATCACTTCAAAACATTTCGTGGAAGCGAGATCAATATACCTGTATTCATACACAGAGGGTACTGCACTGATAAATAAAAATTTTGATAACCTAATAAGGCACTTCATATCTAAGAAACAGGAAAAAATATGTCTCCAATTTTAGAATTCAATCATATATTTATGTATTATTAAAAATTATCAATAAATTGCAGTGAGGTGAGACTTATATTTTGTCCGTGTTGAGGCTTTAATGTGACTTTTGGATGAAGAATCGCAATAAAAGAGCTGTTCCTTTGCTTTCTGTGGGTCTTTTGTTGTAAATGTACTTGATACCCCATATCCTTTGTTTTTTATTTATATGGCTGTCATTAATTTGACTTTTTATTTATATGGCTGTCATTAATTTGACTAATTATATGCCATGAAGTTTTACCTTTCTTTTAAATCTGTCACGTTTGAAAATAACTGAGGAGCTATTCTTCTTTTGCCAGAGTCTCTTTCTATCAATCCTCTGTCCAACTCTAACAGAAATTGTGCCTGGTGACAGCAATGCTTTCTTGTTAACCTAAAACAAGGTAAACTAGTGAGAAATGTTTAAGATGACAAAAAACATAAAACCATCCCTTTAAATTCTATATTTGACCTTTAGATCGGGTCACATGAAGGTCAACCACACACTGCTTTATATTTAAACAATTAAAAACCAAATTAACATCATTTATGTGTGGACAAGCATTGCTGAGAATAAATTAATTAAAAATATACAATAAATTCCAATTTGAAGTTGATCACCTTTGTAAGGTCATTCACCTTTGTATCAAATTTGGCTAAAATCACTATATCAGTTTTCAAATTATTGTTGAGAAACCTAAATTGACAGGTCACAAACATTATACTATGTTTATGTTTCATGGGGTAAAATGAAAGAGGAAATACACAGTATTTATAATGCACAAGCTGTAACACAATACCTTGTTAACCCAGGTATAACCTTCATTCTTCTGAAGAACTGCAGCTGAAACTCTTGCTTTTAATGAGCTGGTTCCACCATATGATCTACAAAAAGAAATTTCACAAATTTCAGTCATTTTACAGTAAATATTGTAAAGCAGCTGTCAGAAGATTAAACTAGCTAAAACAAGTGAAACTCTGAGCTACTGCTCACTGATGATACCCCTGCTGAAGTGAATAATTGTAATAGTGTAAAAATATGCACCTGAAATCATCGCTATTGGATTTTGCTTGAAAAAGACGTTTTAAAAAAATTGTTGTTTGTGTACCTTGCCAATTACTGTTGCATGGATGATTTGGAACTGTTTCCTTTCTTCCCAAATGATGCTGGCATATACTGCATAGTTTACTTCTTACATCATAGTCTAGAACTTTTCCAGTCTTTACACCAACTAGACTGGAATGTCCTGAAAATACAAAGTCCATGTCATTTTTAGTCACATAAGAAAAGGTTGAAAACAGTTTCTAATAATTATATTCAAAATAGAAAATACATGAATAATGTTTGAAATTCTAACATGACATCCTTCAAATGTTTTGAGTACACACCTGTGGTAAAATATGAATATATTGATTGGGCTGTTCTGATCATACTTCCATGTCATATGCTTTTTTATGAATGAGGTAATCAACGTCATAGAACAATGATGTTAGAATGGATGCATTTACGGGAAAATATACGCTTGTGAAACCGAAAACGTAAACAATCGATGCTAAAATGTGTAATATAAGCCATTTTTGTGTACTTACAACATGTATAAGGCATATAAGTACAATTGTCATTTAAATTCAATCAAACCTATCATATTATTTTATTGAAAATAGTGTACTGTGTCACTTATTCAGTTTGCTCTGTTCTTTTACGTCAATTTAATAATGCGTTTATTTATGGAAACGGCAAATAATGCCTTCACATAGAGCACTTCGATCCAAAACAATTGCCATATTTGTCCTATTAGAATAGAAATAATTCATGGGGGCTTGAATATATCTTGATTTGACCACAGGTTGTCCTTTTATGCTGACATTTTACCCCTCGCTATCGCTCAGGGTAAAATATTTGTCATAAAGGGCCAACCTGTGGTAAAATCACGATACATTCAAGCCCCCATGAATTATTTCTTAAATATATGACACAGATGTAAATATGAGTTTTGCTTAGCTTTTTTTGCTGTTGAGCCGTAAGTTGCAAATAAACCTAAAAATTCCAAAATAGCTGGTACACCTGCATCTATTAGAATATCAAAATCTAACTTATTACCAAATTTCATTGAAATAAAATAGTAGCTGAGAATTGGACCTTAAATTAGGCTGTTAGTTTTCTGGTTTGAATTGTTTTACACTGTCATTTCTTGGCCTTTTATAGCGGACTATGCAGTATGGGATTTGCTCATTGTTGAAGGCTGTACAGTGACCTATAGTTGTAAATTTCTTTGTGATTTGTCTCTTGTGGAGAGTTGTCTCATTTGCAATCATACCACATCTTCTTTTTAATACTTAACACATTACTGTAGGATAGAATGGCCTATATTTTATTGAACCCAAATGTACAGTTCTACTAGTTATTCCTAGGAAAAATCTTTTGACCAAGTATATTGGTCTACCATGTAAAGTAGGTTGAATATGGCCCTAAACATAAAAAATTTAACCATGATCGGGAGGAAAGGACAGATATACAGAGGGACAGTGGTAAACCTATATGTACCTATTATTTTCATAGTTGAAACCTAAATAGTTATTTTGGACAAGTTTATTGATGTGTAAAGGTGACAGAATTAAATAACACACATGTTTTACATCATTTCCTTCCGACTTGATTCAGTTTATAAGCAACTCGGAAGCATTTACACATCAATAAACTCCTCCACTGCTATTTTTACATGTATAATATTGCTGATGTTGACTTGATACCTGTGTTACTGTTATATTGCCAACCAGAGCCTCTTGTTTGCCAACCAGCGTCAAAACTGCATTCCAATTCATCACTTAGGGATAGGGAAATAGCTTTCTCTTCTGCACTAGCAGTTTTGCAGGAATCAGATGCCTCATCCATAAGTGACAATGCTATAGATTTCTCTTTCTTTTTCAGTGTCTTGGGATCAGGTGGGGGTATGTTACATGTGCTGAGAAAATTCACAACATGATCAGGACCCATTCCAGAGTGCATCATTGCTGAAATTATTATGATTAACTATGATTATTAATTTTTACTATCTACATACTGCATATAGATATCTTTATCAATGAAATCAATTACAATTCAATAAAAGAGCGGGTGACAATTGATAGGGCTATAACCTACATGTAGTGATCACATAAAACTCAATGTCATAATTCATTATGACTTTTTTAATGTTCAAGCAGAAATACATAGAAAATACAACTTCCTTACTTAAAATCAATTTAAGCCCATACATTGGTTTGCTGTTTACTAAGTAGTGAGGTTATGCAGATAGGATTTTCTTTTCTGGAAGATGCCAAAAATCCTTTGAATTAAAAATAGTGTTATAAAAATAGAATAAAAAATGTTGTCCTGGAAATGATGAAATATTTTTCTTAGTTTAACATTAGGCAAGTTTTTATTAAGAAAGAACAATATATCATATACATGTATACAGCCACTGCAGTGATTTGTAATAGCTACACTGTAAGCTTTATTCAATTCAATTCAATATTTTATTGGAAATAGCACAATAGAGGCGTGATCCAAATACAGACAATTATAAATGAAATAAAGATGCATGTAACAACAAGTCATAAGCCATGTTAGAAATCCTTGGTGTAAGTAGCACTGTAAATAATAAATTAGACTACACAGTACCCAAATTTCAACACCTCATACCCTTGTCATGGGTTTGAAAGAAACTACTTTAAAAACATTTACATGTCAGAATGATAAATGAAATACAAAATATTAAAGCTTTTTGCACTTACCAAGAGCGACTTTTGAGTTAATATCAAATGCTCCTTTCTCATTCCGCTTGCCTGTAGATATCAGTTTCATACCCGAACATATCTGACATACCACCTCCAAAAGACTACCTAAGCCGTACCTGAAAGATAAAAATTTAATATAGTTATTATAATGAACGGTAGCTCATATCATTTTGTTGTCGAGCCTGCAACTTTTGTTGCAGAAAGCTCGACATAGGGATAGTGATCCGGCGGCGGTGGTGTTAGCTAACTTCAAGCTTTATATTTTAGAAGGTGGAAGACCTGAATGCTTCATACTTTGTATATATAGATGCCTCATGTTACAAACTTTCCGTCAGTCACATGTCCAATGTCCTTGACCTCATTTTAATGGTTCAGTGACTTCTTGAAAAAAAAAAGTCAAGATTTTTTGTAATGTTAAATTCTCTCTTATTATACGTAATAGGATTACTATATTTAGTATGTGCGTAACTTGCAAGGTCCTCATGCCTGTCAGACAGTCGTAATAGGATTACTATATTTAGTATGTGCGTAACTTGCAAGGTCCTCATGCCTGTCAGACAGTTTTCACTTGACCTGGACCTTGTTTCATGGATCAGTGAACAAGGTTAAGTTTTGGTGGTCAAGTCCATATCTCAGATACTATAAGCAATAGGTCTAGTATATTTGGTGTATGGAAGGACTGTAAGGTGTACATGTCCAACTGGCAGGTGTCATCTGACCTTTACCTCATTTTCATGGTCCAGTGGTTATAGTTAAGTTTTTGTGTTTTGGTCTGTTTTTCTCATACTATATGCAATAGGTCTACTTCATGTATATTTGGTGTATGGAATGATTGTAAGGTATACATGTCTAGCTGGCAGGTATCATCTGACCTTGACCTCATTTTCAAACTTGTGTCAAAAATATAAGAAGGCTATATATAAGCTAATATGTGTGTGTTTTTTTCTGGCATTAAAAAAAATATTCCGACCCCTAATTTGATGGAACCAATTATTGTGGTCCAGGAAATGATTTTTTTTTATTTTGAATCCAGATTTCCTTATAAATACATGTACATATAGTGTTGAATTTTGAAGAAAAGAAAAAACTTAGATTGATGGTCTTAAAACTAAAATTAAAAAAATCTAGAAAAAAACGGAGTCCAAACCTCTTGAAAATTTGGACAGCACCCCTCCTAGCAAATGCCTTTTAAAACTTCAACCCCCACCCATGTACATCCCAGACCGAAGATGTGTTGAAAGAAAAAGAAGAGAGGTTATTGGGACAGGTTACATTTATAGAATATGAACCATATATACACTCTCTGTGTTAATATTAAATAGGTGATTCTTACCTTCTTTTTTTTTAGAATTCTAAAAATTCTATCTTTCTAACCTCAAAACTATCATTAAAGTTAACCTTTAAGCCATTGTGCATACACCTCAGTGCTGAAAATGCCAAATTTATTTCTTGTCCCTTTTTACAAATGTACATGTATGTAGGGGTTTAATTTTGATGCAGTGCAGTGACAAGTATATAGGCTAGTGTCAGAAAGTGAGAAACTAAACATGTATGTATCACAGCTATGTATATTTCTCATAGACAGTCCATTCTATAAACTTGATAACATGTCAGGAACTGAGGAATGTTTCATATCTAACTTGATTTTTCATAGCTTGCCTAAGTCCAAATAATTAATAAATTATGTATTTCCTACAACATTTTGTACAAGGGTTTAGATTGAGAAAAAAAATTGTAACGATTTCTGACAGCAGGACATATTTGAAGGTGAATTGCAATCATATTCCTACAAACTTCACATGGTTTAGGCTAAAATAGTTTGTAAAAAATTAACAGATGAAGGGGTGCTGACAATTATTGTTTACCTCATTTCACCAACTATATCCTTCAGATGAAGTGGGGTGTTGCATTTGTTGCAAAAGAGTTGTTCCGCTAGAACTTCCAACTCAACAACCCTCCTGCCTACATTCCATGAGATGTTTTCACTCTGCCCGATATCAGTTGAAACCGTAACATTCGAGGCAATGTTTTCAACTAATACCGGTGTCTCTTCTTTTGTCGGTTCCGGTGGCAATTCTCCCCTCGAACCGTAATCATGGTCTCCCCATTGATTCAATTTACCACTCTCATTCAAAGAGTCCATCCTTGTGGATTTTTTAAATCTATCTTTCTTTATAAACCGACCGCGAACACGAAGGCGGTCGCAGTCGTCTGCCATTTTGTTGTTTACCTTGTCTACCAATTGCGTAAAAAAAGAATCGGAACCGATTTTAATTACGCAAAATGCACGTGCTAGTAGGTCATGTGATACCCGTCCGTCTCTAGTTACGACAATCCAAAAATGGGAGACAACTCAATGGATAAGTTTTTCTGTTCCGATTTTAGTGCAGTAAAAGGTTTGTTTAAGCCAAACCGCGTGACTCATATGCACTTATCGTTAGTGCGTTGATATTGAAAGCAAATTTGATACATAAAATGATTCCAAATTTTGTAAAATAGTCATTCAAAAATTCTAGCATGATGGTCGTAACTTTAAATGTGTGATGGTCGTAACGTCAACTATAGTATTTTGGGTGATGTTTGTAAGTGACAGAAGAATGTATCTCCCTCATACAAAGCTCTGATTCCTTTCACGGATTTGGCTATACTTTTTTGGACCTTTTGAATTACAGCTCTTCATCTTTTATATAAGCTTTTGATTTCAAATATTTTGGCCACGAGCATCACTGAAGAGACATGTATTGTCGAAATGCGCATCTGGTTCAGGAAAATTGGTACCGTTAATGTTATTTGAAAGATGACTGTAACTCGAGTATTCAGACGAACTTTTATCAAAGTATCTTAAAAGTACTGTGCACATAACCATGTTAATAAACTCAGATATCATATACATGTATGGTTTACAACAAACAATAGTATTTGTTACTCTGATAATATCATGCAGAAATTAGGTTAAAGAATTATTGAACATACACAGTTCTGAGGTATTCCAAACTCCAATTATTTAAGAGTTACAGTAAAAACTAATCAACTCGCATTAAGCCATATAGCTATAGAATGTTAAGGTTGGGTATTAAAATATTTTTTTACTGTACGTTAATGCATATTATTATATATATAAACTGAGTACAAAAAACTTTGATTATTTTTTTTAAATTGATTTTGAAAATACCGCAGGAGTAATGACGTTGTTTTTTTCGTTTATTATCTATCAGTGCAAGACGAAGCCCTAGCATTTCAGAATATCTATGACGTTTTGATTGAGTTTCTGCTTTTTATATTACGATAATTAATTTATCTCTGCCATTTATAGTCTGCTGTTTTTTTTCGATATATTAAACACTTCTGACTGGAATAGTAAGTTAATTGTCCCTCGGACATATAATTATTGCCCTCGACTAGACCTCAGGGCAATAGTTGCACCTCTGGGACAATTAATTTACTCTATTTGCTCTATGAGGTATAAACATAACTTGAAGGCAAGTTGGCATGATACCAAAGAGGGACGAAAAATACCAGAGGGACAGTCAAACTCATAAATCGAAAATAAACTGACAACGTCATGGCTAACATGAAAAAGACAAACAGACAAACAATAGTACACATGACACAACATAGAAAACAAAACAATAAGCAACACGAATAGGCGTATTCAGGATTATCTATAACCAAGGGTAATAATTATACCTGCACTTCGTCATTGTACGTACAGGGAATAATTATGCACCTTATAATCAGCTCGACCTTACCAAATGACAATACGACTTCTAAAAATCATGGCTAAAAATAAGGCGTATGTTCTTTGATTCAGGTACGGACCTGTGAATACGCAGGTATAGTCGAGTCACGATAAATACCTCCATAACCTATCAATAATTTTAGCTTATTTGTTTTTTTTTTTAAATTCCACCTCAAATAGTTTTTAAAAAGTTTATCTTTTCAATAGATGCAAAATCTAAAGAAAACAAATAAGGATACTGTTATTTCATGTGATTTCCAATTTGTTAAAAACGCCTTTACTTAAAATCATTTAATTTGTAATTAAAAATGATTTGATACATTTCGTGCATTTTTATTTCTGACTAAGATGATCATAACCAGAGTTATGTTTCTTGTTATAAAATGAATTCTCCACTTTTGTGAAATTTATATTGTTATTGATTTAACCGCTTGGTTAACTTTATACGTTATATTTTGAGTAACAGTGACTGTTCGTTTCATTTTGTATTGTTTCAAAAAACTAATATTTGAAATCTTTTTAAAATTTTGAATTAATAAGTGTTACACGGACCAACATTCCTTTATTATACGTTGTATTTAAAAATTAAAAAAATCACAAATATATCATATAATATTTTCATATAAAAGACACGTTTAAAACTCTTGACTTGCCTTATTCAGTCCTATTTAATACGACCATCACAATTTACGTTACGACCATCCTCATCATTTTTGTTGTTTTAGTTACGACCATCATGCTCGAATTTTTGAATGACTATTTTACAAAAATTAGAATGTTTTTATGTATCAAATTTTATTTTAATATCAACGCACTGACGATTAGTATGTATGAGGCAAGCGGTTTGGCTCAAATAAACCTTTTACTGCACGAAAATCGGATAAGATAAACTGTATCGTTTATTTTGTATCCGTACATTGCCAAAAAAGTGCGAGGTTTTGCTAGCCACAAAACCAGGTTCAACCTACCATTGTTTTCTTAAAATGTATTGTACATAGTCAGGAACATGACCATTGTTATATTTTAGGTCATTTCTGTGTGTATGTCATTTTAGTGTGTCTGTGTGCGTTTCATTTTAGTGTTTCAGCTGTGTCGTTGTTCTCTTCTTATATTTGATGTGTTTCCCTCAATTTAAGTTTGTAACCCAGATTTGTTTTTTTTCTCAATCGATTTATGAATTTCGAATAGCGGTAAAATACCTTTGTATTCATACAAAAGTGATCTAAATGATAGTATATGATGTCCTATTTCAAGTTCATAAAGGAATAGTTTTATTTTATCCCAAAATGATTTTAGAAATTTGCATGTCAAAAAATAATGTTGATAAAATTCGATGACATTATAAATATTGCATAGCGGAGAAAAATAATTGTTTGGTTGGTAAAATGTAATGCCGAAATTTCCATCTTAACATTTTGAATTTATTGCCTTGTTTATAGTAAATTATATACCTATATGGAGTTATTTTCTCTCAGAACGACAGGTCATTCTTTTTCAGAATCAACCCGGATACCATGTTTCATTGAAATATGCTCAAAGGCATAAAATAATGACCTGTGTGAGGTCATTATTTTCCTTGATAAAAATGCAATCTATAATCTACTTCAAAATTTTATTCGTCTGATAGTTTTTTGTTGACGATTTGGAAATTTATATTTTAAAGTTCAATCGATGATAGATGTAAAAGAAACCTTCATTGCCAGCTTTTTAATTTTAGAAACAAATTACGCTTGAAGTTTTGTTAATTTATCGCTACATTAACCCATTTCTCTGACGTCAGTCTATTGTTCTAACAGCGGATTATTTTTCAAGAATCCACTGACCACTGTGTTAACTTAGGATAACTTATATCATAACTTTAAACTTTTAACTTACGATATGGTGGTATCCTCTCAAAAACGAGTGACTAATGAAAGGTTCGAACTCGCACGTATTTTCGACAGTAAAGTCTGTAGTCCATGCATGATACCAATAGACCAATAGACCACGAGTGCTGATATAAATTATAATTTAGATATCACTCTTATAGCGTATATCTGTCAATGCATGTCAATAAACTGTATTTCTGTCTTTTTGTTATATAATAAAATATATAAACACTATAAAACCAAGGAATTGTAAATAGTACTTATTAGTACAATTCCTTTATAAAATAAACATCCATGTACACATTACACTTATCAATTTTCGTGTTGTTTATTCTTTAGTTTTCTATGTTGTGTCATGTGTACTATTGTTTTTCTGTTTGTCTTTTTCATTTTTAGCCATGGCGTTGTCAGTTTGTTTTAGATTTATGAATTTGACTGTCCCTTTGGTATCTTTCGTCCCTCTTTTAACGTACACGGCCTTTCCCTTTTCATAAAAGCAAATGCTTACTTTTGGTTTTAGGATTATAATGATATCATAATATTATGATCACTCAGTTTTTCTTTGTTTGGTTATAAATGGTCCAAATATACATCAACATTTAACTGACTCGTATGTGAATAAAGTGTGATAAGCTACGACTGTAGAACTACTGATTTGACGGTAAAACCAGAAAAAAAACGTCAACTTTATAGTAAAAATGAAATATAGATAGCCCTAAGATTAAAAATACTATTTTGGTAGACAAAAAAAAATCATTCCGGGTACTAAGCTTGAACTTGGCACTGTAAATATCACAGTTATGTCTTTCGGTACCAACGACTAGGCGATCACGGCTATGAACAGCTTGCATGATACATTGCAAAATTGACATAATTATATAATGTACATTTGTAGCAAAAGCAATTCTGCTTGGGTTTCAGAATGCGTACCACAAATAATACTAGTTCATTAACTGATTGACGATGGATGCCAAATGTAATAACGTTAAAATAATCAAAACATAATGAAAGGGAACCAGTTTACACAAAATTTATATATAATTTTTCAGTTATGACCAATCATTGTATCTATTTTACCAGCAACTGGTGTCTAGTGAAGTGGTATTATTGTGACATTTACACTTCATTTCCATGTAAAATGCTTTAGTCATTTTGTATGTATATTGTAATTTCAATCATATGGGAGAGAGATATAATCGACATTGACTTATCCATCAGGTTGCTAAATACTATATGTGTAAATATCAAAGGTTTCTGAATGTTGATAATTATTTTTTTTAAACTTTCCAAAAAAGATTTAAAAAATTCCATATATTAATTATATGTCTTTTGGAATGAAATATAAATATTAAAATCTAATCAATATAAATTACTTGTAATGATTAAACATGAAATGATTATTTCCAAATATAAAATCTGGTAATAAAAAGGGGAGATAGCAGCACAATTAAGTTAAATTGAACTTATATTAAGTTAAATATGAATGTGAACCGTGTGGATCTAATCATTTCCAGCTATTAGAGAATAAAAAAGACAAAATACGAAATTATTTTCATGAAATTCCGTTGATTTATTGTCCGATCATGAAATAGATAGTCGTTTTACTAGAAATGGGTTAAGCTAAAGAATTGATAAGAAGTAGTGGATTCGAAAACGATAATCAACTCGTGACTAAAGTAAGTTGATTATCGTTTACGAATCCTCTACTTCTTATCAATTCTCTACTACATAAAGAAACATTATCATATATGCGAGATGAATTTTAATATAGACTTTCATAAATAAAAAGCCAGATTTAACATATTCGTGTGTTAGATTTTGAAAATCTTCTTGAGTCACACTGAATAGGTTGGTTGATTTTTGGTTGCTTGCTTAACGTCCAGTGGCAAATATTTCATGCATGTTCAGGACGATAAACGCTGAATAGGAAATCTTACTGTGACCTACATGTATTTATATTCGTCTTTGTGTCAGTTCTTAACTTTTTTAAATTAATGTATACCTTTTACTCTATCAAATGATCAACTTATAAGATAATCTTATATTCTATTGAATAACATTAACGTAACTCAGAAAAGGGTCGGGTGCGGAGGGTATATAATTATATCCTGATTATCTGTTAATAAAATGTATTGCTATTCAAAAGACAATCTTTCTGAATTTTTCAATCGATTCAACTAAAATACGGTCGGTCTTAAATTTGATCAATCCTGACACACCTCAGTGTGTTCTACGACAAGAAAAACCTTAAAGTATGCATTATCTATAACGTATATAGTATAGCATTTACTTTTGCTTGTAGTGTTGTCTAAAATAAACATTTTGTCCCATTTTTTAAAATCGTATTTGTTGTTCATAATGTCTATTTAAGATTGCTCTTTTCTGTTTACGTTTAGACTGTTTTATTATTCTGTATTTTTTCTTGTTTGCCCAACCTATAAAGGTTTGAAAAACTGGGTTAAATCGGTACCTTTCTTTTTCTTTTAAATAGTTTATGCAATTTGTCTTATAAAGGCAATTTCGGAAATCCTATGAATTGTTCATCAGTCTAATATGAAAAATAGATAAGTTCGTTTAAACCATCCTTTAAATAACAATGCTGTGCGTAGGTAAACCCCATAATATTTAAAAGGAATTAAGTAATACTTCAAATCCTTATTCTAATAGAAAAATACAATGTAATCTCCACCGATTTTACGTTAAATCCAAATGGTGTATTTATATAGTTAATATATTTTGGGAAATAGTTCTACAGTAGTAAGGCTTATTTCATGAATATGAGTAATTTTGTGAAATTTTTATTGGTTGATATGCTGTTTTATCATATTTTAAATACAACTATAAAAGGGTTAACCTTTTTGCAAGTCTAATTTTCACGTAACAGGATGAACAATTCATTAAACGTTTCTGTGTATATATATGCACTAACATATATAGGTACACATTGTATTCCGCTGGACATATTTTATCCGTATGGCTCTTCTAATGGGGACAAACAACTACCTAAAAATGACGACGGAAGTTCTGATGAAATTCATATCAGTACGGCATTCCCTTTTTTCAATCACAGCCACAGATCCCTTTATGTAAGTACTTACGTATTATATTATCCGACCCTTATACAAATTGTAACACACGAAACACGATCTTCAGAAAAGAATCAGCAGGCACCAAAAGTAAAATCTATGAAGTGAGTCGAAGAAAAACGGCCAATACCATTCATGGGAAAGAAAAGACTTAAGGCAAGCAACACATCAACACATGGCAAATAAAAAAGTGACGTTCAGATATATGACAATCGCGTACATTTTGCCATTTTAAAAAGGACTTTCCGATTTGAATTTTTCTTTGAGTTCAGTATGTTTGTTATTTTACCTTTTATCTACAAAAAAAGTAGGTTGTTACGAACATTTTATAGGTGATAAAAGATGCAAAGAGCTTCAAAATCAAGTTGAGAAACAACTAAAAATTACAAATTACAAATAATAAATTAAAATCACTGATATGATTGTCCATACAATGTCCACAAATATAACCTTATAACATGTATATTACTGGTAAACTATTAAATCAGGGATTTTGTTACGACAAATTACTTAAAAAACCTTTACAAAATTCTTCAATAGATACAAATCTTTGGTTTGTCAATTTTACCTGTACATGCAGTAAATTAAAACCAAGCTAATATTATTGGTCTATACTATTAGTTTCATAGTGTGCTAGTGACCTAATACGGTATATATGGGGTCAGTAAATTCCATATGGGGTGAGAGCGAAGCACACTATGTAACGAATTTATCTTACCGACTATCTTAACGTGTGAAATTAAGACTAGTGATTCTTAAAATAAGCAAGTCTTCAATACTGTTAGCACTAAGAAAATACTTCCATTGATCCTACAAAAACAGATGCCAACAATAACGACTTGTAAGGTTTAAATGTGTTTCATGACTTTGTTTCAATCTTAATCATCAATTTTTTCGTCTGTTGGAACTTTTAAGATTTTTTCTCAGTACCGTTTTTTTTTATAAAGGGACATAACACCATTACTAACCGTTTATGAAATAAGCCCCGCCCCCTTCTTACCTAATAAGGAATATAAAGGGACGTAACTCCACTACTAACCGTGTATGAGATAATAGCCCCGCCTCCCTACTAACCTGATATCAAATATACACGGTTTGCACGCGGACGCTTTTAACCAATCATATTCCTGGAAATGTATAGGAGGTAAGATAAATATTTATATGCATATTCACGCTTCTACAATCAGTCGATAACTGTATTGTACAATATCATGTTTTTCTGTGACTGTTAATGACTGATATCGGATATGTTTCTTACGTCGTAACTACAATCCCCTACCCTTTCATGAATGTGACCTACCGAATAAGACTTTTTACCGGATTTGTTATAATATGAGCAACACAACGGGTGCAACATGTGGAGCAGGATATGCTTACCCTTCCGCAGCACCATAGATAACCCCTAGTTTTTTGTGCTTAGATAACCCCTAGTTTTTAGTTGCTTATTTTTTAGTTTACTATTGTTTGTGTACTTGTCTTTTTCATTTTAAGCCATGATGTTATCAGTTTATTTTCCATTTATGAGTTTTACTGTCTCTCTGGTATCTTTCGTCCCTCTTTTAATGACGTTATATTAAATCCATTGGACTTTGGATCTGTACTGATTTTATGTTTACTAGGCTATACAACGAATCCTAAATTATTGATATCCTTTTACATATTCTATAAGCTAACAATAACCTTGAGAATGACTCTTGGTAATATGTATCTGAGTCACCCAATATATGCTGTATGACCAGCAACCTATTCAACACTTAAGTGTTGACATGAATTTTCATTTATATTGTCATATTTATGATTTAATTGTTTACAAAACTTTGTAATGTTCGAGATACTAAGGATTTTCTACTCTTGGAAATCATTACCTGAGCTGTATTTAGAAAACTTTTATTAACGTTTTGCCCGCAACACTCTTCAATTTAGTAATTTATTTGAAATTTTACATTAGAGAAGCTAAACATTGTTTTGTGGGACCATCCTATACAATTAAGAAGATGTGGTTCTATTGCAAACTTAAAGACAGCTTATCATAGAACAAAGAACAATTTAACAAAAAAACTACAGATTACTATAGGGCTTTCTACGTTTCATATGTATGATCCGCGTTGAAAAAACACAAACATGACTTTGAAAAAAACCCCACAAAAGGCGAAAGTAAAGTTGAGTCACATTTATAAAGATATTTGAATTAATTACGAGGTGGACTGGAAATGAGCTTTCAGATAATTTATAGTCATCATTCAGACTCAGTTTTCTGAAATAGATAAGTGTCTGCTTACATAGTGCTTTCCTAAAACAATGTGATAGTCTTTAGGATGAAGTCTAATCGTATAACGACAAGATTAATGTGATTTTTTTTGCAAATTATCAATCCGATAAGAAAGAAAGTCAACATCGAAGTGCTGACTACTGGGCTAGTTATACCCTCGGGGACGGATCGTGTTAATAAACTTTGATATGGGGAAATCATGAAATAATGAATCAAATTATTTCTGCATTTCAATATAAAGACAAAATATTCTATCATGGCAGATATAGTGACGATGGATTTATAATATATGATGGAACATCAAATGAAATTATAGATTGTTTGCGTCTAGAAAATAATTATAACCTCTAATTAAAGTTCACCTATGAAATAAAAAAAGATAAAATGTCGTTCTTAGGTGTTGATGTAATTAAAGGTAAAAGATTAACAACAAATGGCATCCTTGACCTTGAAATACATTTTAAAAAAACTAATTTTTATCTGTTTCTGCACATAATTATCTGTCACTTACAGCATGTATTCAGAGGATTTACTAAAGGTGAAGCAATACGGCAAATTAGAAACACAAGTGACCAAAACAAATTAATGACCAATCTAACTAATTTCAAAGTGAAATTATAAGATAGGGTTATGATGACGTGGAAATAGATGTTAGTATTACTGATGCTTTATCAATTGACCGTACTAATTTATTACAACATCTAAAATCAAAAGAAAAACAAAATAAACCGGTAGTTTTAATAACTAAATATAATCCATATATACGTAAAATAAAGAAACGTATAATGAAACACTGGCATCTATTACTGTTTGACGAAGATTGTGTACAAATAGTCAATACAGCACCAATAGTTGCGTATAGCAAACATAAAAGTATTGAAGATATGCTTAGTAGATCAAAGTTAAAGACTTTAACATCAATTCACAGTTGGACCCCTGATGATGGCGGATCTGTCATAATAACTTGATCTATTGAAAAAGAATTGAAATATACATATATACGTTTACTTTACTACATTGGTTAGAGGTATAGGGGGAGGGTTGAGATCTCACAAACATGTTTAACCCCGCCGCATTTTTGCGCCTGTCCCAAGTCAGGAGCCTCTGGCCTTTGTTAGTCTTGTATTATTTTAATTTTAGTTTCTTGTGTACAATTTGGAAACTAGTATGGCGTTCATTATCACTGGACTAGTATATATTTGTTTAGGGGCCAGCTGAAGGACGCCTCCGGGTGCGGGAATTTCTCGCTACATTGAAGACCTGTTGGTGACCCTCTGCTGTTGTTGTTTTTTATTTGGTCGGGTTCTTGGTTCTTTGACACATTCCCCATTTCCATTCTCAATTTTATATATATATATATAAACATGAATAATTTTCATATTTGATTATATTCAAATAATGCATCTTAAATGACCATCCCAAGCATAACTGCCGAAACACTAAAATAGTGTCGGGTCCTATCATGCAATATGGGAAGCGTGGTTGCATGGGTGTTTTATTATAAAAAAATGTATATATTTAAGATCGTAAATACTAGATAAGTTTGGTACATGTATTGTTATACTTTCAACTTATATACCTTTACCAATTACCGTTATTGATACTTAATACTATGGTGCAACTCATTTGTAAGGATTGTAGAAAAGATTATGTTATACCTGTTAATACTTTTACAGTAAAAACAACGATTTATTTAATGTATCAATATGCTATATGTTTGTAATAGATTTCAACTACATTTACACATCAACAAATTATTTCATAGAACTTTGTTTTTATTGGATTAAAACCATTGTGAAAAATATCGTATACCACTTTCAGAAAACAATGCTTAAAACTATTTACATAATATTTAAACTCTTATTTAAGTTAGTGTGTTTCCGTTATTTCAGTTCATAAAATGATCAAGGTAAATGCTTCAAAGCCTAAGATAATTTTGATATTTGACAAAACGCATGGCAGCATTTTGAAGGTGAAGTTAAACTATTATCAAATAATGATTAAAAAATAACTTCGCACATTTAGATGACAACACAAATAATAGATATATGAAGATGTGGTATTAGTGCCAATGAGACAACTCTCCGTCCAAGTAACAATTTATAAAAGTAAACCATTATATGTCAAGGTACGGCCTTCAACACGGAGCCTTGTCTCACACCGAACAGCAAGCTATAAAGGGCCCCAAAACATTTACTAGTGTAAAACAATTCAAACGGGAAAACCAACGGTCAAATCTATATAAAAACAAGAAAGTAGAAACACGTATGAACTACATCAACAGAAGACAACTACTGTACATCAGATTCCTGACTTAGGACAGGTGCAAACATTTGCAGTGGTATTAAATAAGTCTATATGTTGTGTATTTCTATTCTCCCAGATAGGAGAATTATATCGTTTAGATTACTGATTGATTTTTTTTTGATACACGTTCAGTTGCATATATTGCATTATTGTTCAGGACGAAAACAATCAATTTAACTAGTAAATATGAAAGCGGGATTACGTCTGGCACATTTGGAATGTCACTATAAAAAAGTTAAGTTTGGATATTATAAATTTATAGCCCGACGAAAAGGTGAATATACAAAATGTCAACACGAGAAGGCTGAGGGCGTAGCCCGATGTGAAATAGCTTTTAATGGTTGACAATTTTGGATATTTATCGCTTCTTAGGTGCCGCAATTGTTTTATTATACCGAACTAACAGTGGACATGTTTGATTAATTGAAAAAGAACTAACCTTATTTTGAAAACAAACACACGTTGACGTTCGAAAATGCATTTGTGCCACAGCTACGGGCGTGGACGTTCTTGTATGCGCAACAAAGGTTGAATCTTTTTGTAAAATATCGATGGGCCTGAAAAGAACCGTTTATAAGAGATACCATTTGCACTAGATGCATTTCAAAAGTCTTATTTCCTCGTCTTTCGATGGACTTTCTGTAACGTGAACGTTGTCATTTTGTTTCTTTACATCCGTGACGTCATTTTCATGGGAGATAGCTTGTGAACTAATCAAGGAACTGAAAAGGTTATTTGCCGGTGAATTATAAGGTTATTCAACGCTGGTATAAATCTTTAGGGTTATTCGTTCTTCCTTGTAATAGAAAGAAAATTAACTGAATTATTCCATGACAAGTGATAACGTATTGTCCAATAGAACTGTTTGTAATACATGTAATATATGTAAGGTTTAATAAGAGCAGTTATCGCACCGTGGGTAAGTTATGAAGTTGTGATTGGTTTTACGACATCACGTGGTGACCCCCTTTGGATCCATATGGGGTTTGTAAATTTCATATGGGATTCATAATGTCACGTCTACTGTTAATGGTGACGTAACTATTGTATTTCATGGTTTGGTGTTCTAACAAACTCAACAGGAAGAGTCCTGCGCGCGAATAAATAGTTATACGGTTCACTGATGATCACCTACGGACCATCGAGGGTAAATTGAATCCAAACCTATGCATTTCACTCAACCTTTACAGATCCGTATGGTGTTAGTAGCAAACCATAAAACTTATAATGACTTGCCTTTAAAATGTTGTTGCAAGGTTAAAAAACGTACAGGGTGCGTTTCCCTACAATGCTACACGAGGCATCTAATTAGAATGTACTTATTATCAACAAACGTGGCTGTGTGTCGTTCATACTACAACTCACGCAGTCAAATGAATGCCCTCTATTTAGCAGATGGAAAATTTTAGATTCAGATAAATTTTCCTATTTCCATCAATTTTCAAATAATTGGGATACCTATTGCATCCGTATAAATACACGATTTTGTTGAAGAAATATATTCAACATAATAACATATATTCAAAAATGATATAAGTTCAAGACTAATTTAACTATTTAGATCATTTGACATTTAAAAAAAAAAAAAATGCATATGTTTTATTTTCATTTCAGAATGCAAGCAACCTTATCAAAATTAGTTTAACAATATTATTTATATTTTCAGGTGAATACAGACGGAGCTTTAACTTTCCTTTCGCCATTGAAGTGGTATATTCCATCTTCATTTCCATACCAACAACACGCTCGTATTGTAGCGACGTACTGGGCCGACATAGACACAAAAACAGTGGGTGATATTTGGTACAGGGAAACATATAGCTCAATGCTACTTGGTCAAGCATCCTGTGAAATACGATCACATTTTCCACAACAGTCACAATTTGTTGCAAGCTGGATTTTCATATCGACTTGGGAAAATGTTGGGTTTTACGGCGCTGATGCAGCAGGACAAACAAAAGTATTATTTATATTTTCTTTTTTGGAGTACTCAACAATGAATGTAATCTGCTACCTTGTCAATGGCTTCCTAGAGCACTGAACACAAACATATATCTGGAATGAACTTTGTTTGGTATTATATACTTATAAATGTTCTTTTCACAATGTCATTAATGTTATCAGACTGTTTTTGACGCCTTTAAACAAAATCTGGTGAACATGTACTGATATACTGATTTATGATTTTTGTCTTTTGGTTTTGCTCTCGTACAAATCTGTTGAATACGCCCTTTTCGACTGATTTTTGCAGTATGTTCTTATGTTAATGCAATCATACGTATCTCCTTCACATTCTTTTTTGTCAGGAGCCTGTACTTCAGAGGTTGTCGATGGTTGTTGTCCATCATATTTGTTTGTTTTTCGTATTGTTTTGTATCATAAATCAGATTGTTGGTTTTCCGTTAGAAATTGATTCAATTTTTGTCCTGTCGGACCTGATTATAGGATAATGGTACGCTCATTGTTTAAGGTCGTACGATGAGCTCACTTCCACATTTGTTTATAGTTGCGTCATTGACAATCATACCAACTCTACTTGTTTTCATATACTGTTCATATTCAAATAGACATCAATATACCCCCCCACACGTTATTATGTGTTAATATTTGAACAAAGTTCGCGCAGTTAGTTTTAAGTAAGCATTTTCTCTCGTCGGCAACGGGTCAACTAGCAATTGTAAGTTTTAGTACTAGTACGATCGGCTTGTTTAACGTTGTCCTATATTAAACCTGTTAGTTCTCATTTTTTTCAGAAATGTACATTTCAGTGTATTCTGGTGACTGATGGGAAACATTCGTTTTCTATTTTTAATTATAACCTGATACAATGGACAAGTGGAACAGCCAGTGGTGGGAATCCGTCTGATGGCCGAGGAGGTACTCCAGCTCAGGTGATAACTAAATGTAATATTACCCCATCGTGAGCAAATTTTGACTGTGAAGCTTAGGTGTCGGTGTATGAATCTTATAATCGGCAATGCGCCTGCGTGTTGATACATATCAACGCCTTTTAAAATAATCATTATCAATGCTACGTACCTGCTAATTTTGTTACTTACACAAAATAGCCAATTATAAAATTAAAGATATTGAACCATATTTTTCATTCTAAAACGTTCTATCTTTTAAGTTGCCTTTATGTTATGTGATTTCTCAGGATTTTGAACTCCACCTTTAAAACTGTCTGATGTTTTTCTGAAAATGTAACAATTATAACCTTTGTAAACATTTGTATATAAAAAGTATACGTATATAATCATTGTGTAGGCAGGAAATATAAATTATAATAACGAGAAAAGACGATTATCAGTATAAATAAAAAATGGCCAATATGTCACAACATAATGATATGTTTCCTTTGTTTATTCAGCATTACTGTAGATTTTTAAGCGTCTTATCTAATATCTTGCTCATTCTAATGATATTTAGGATTTCCCTTTTCGTATTTGAGAATTTAAGATAGATATTGATTTTATACCTAGGTTGGATTTGATGCAGGTGATGGAATACATTTTTATGCTGTACCCGAATTACAAAGACCTGGCAATATCAATATAACAAAGATGTCAAATGTTGGAATTCCAGGAAAATTCATATTTCGTGTTGACCTACCTAACATAGTTACCTGTGAGTGCATATTTGTAAATGCGAATATGATGAATAATACATATTAGCTGGTTTTTTTTAAGACAATACTATCTGAACACTGATTAAAATGTTTACAGTTACGTTATTTTAATGTACGATTTATTTTAATATGAAAACAGTAAGGATTGTCGTAAGGGTAAACATGGTTTATTTATAAGCTGCAATCAATATTGAACTTACTTTCAATATTTGAGAGTACTCGTAGATCCACACCGTTTTTGTTATTATTTATCAGGGACCGTTTGTTTGACTCAAGCTGATCTGATGAGTCCCTTTCAATTGTTTTTTTCTCGTTTTGTAGTGCATATGAACTTACTATACGACATTGACTTATATCATTCTAGCAGACCGTACGATGAGCCATATTTAAAAGTGAAAATGGAAATGAGGAATGTGTCAAAGAGACATAATAACCCGACCACAGAGCAGACAATAGCAGAAGGTCACCAACAGGTCTGTTTTCATTATTGTTGAGGGTTGAGTGCTTGAAAAACATGTTTTAACCCTCAACATTCTGTATAGGCCTTTTCTAACCTAATACAGGAGCCTGTAACTCAGTGTTTGCCGTTGATTGTTTTCAGTCTATTTTTCGCTTTTTGTTTTTAACATAAATCAGGCCATTGGGTGTTTCTTCTTAATTGTTTCGTATTTGGTCATTCCGGTGCTTTCTTTAACTTACTATACGACATTGGATTGTATCACTCTTGTAGACCGTACGATGAGCCATAGTTGTTCACATCATCGTCATGTGAGGATTTTTACAATAACGTGTGAATACTGCTCGCAAACAAAACACAAAAAAAATGGGAAGTTACCTTTTCAAATTTTGTGATACGAGGAGTTGGTTGAAATTTACATAATACATAAAAATATAAATAATGTTTAGGGATAATTAAGGAAAATCGACATGTGTTTGGTAAATGTATATAGTGTAATTACGTAAATATGTTAAAAATTGATGACGTAGCTATTGGTCAAACAAGGACACATTAAGCGTACTTGTGTTCAATTCATATCGCACGAAACTTGGAACTTTTCAGTTTAGCGTCGACGTTATTGTTGTGTATATTGATTTCGACCCTTGTTTAGCGCTGTACGATAAGTGTCCGCATCATCGTCATTAAAATTCAAGATGGTTGAATTAGTACAAAAATAGTTGATTCAGACATTTTTTGAGACATTTGTAAATGAATTCAATAATGAAAAAAATCTCGTATTGCCAGAAATAGATCTTGCCAGTGAAAGCATGTTAGTGTCAACTTTGAGTAGTCAATTTCATTACGTTAAAATAATGTGTTTCCGTTATTTAAGCATTATTGGTTGGTTTCAAAATAAAACAAATTAGCCTTTTTGTCATGCTTGCAGATATAATCCATATATTTTACGATTGCTAAGATTATAAAATTAAATTATTGTTTATATTGGTGCCTCCGAACCATGTCGTAATGTTTCTTCATCAATAACGAAAAAATGAAAATATTTAGAAAAGAAAAAATTAAAGACGCCTAAATATTAAAAAAAAAGGTTTATGACCGCAAGGGAACATAGAAATAGACCATAAATTAATAGTCAACATGCCATTATTAGTTATTTAAGTTTCTGATTGAGTTACGTTTCCCCTGTTTACATACAGTTAACATTTGCTATAAATTTCACTTTTCACTGGTAGTCGGAAAATAAGAATATAGTGGATTTATCACTACATAGATATAGGAAGATGTGGTGTGAGCGCCAATGAGACAACTCTCCATCCAAAAAACAATTTTAAAAAAGTAAACCATTATAGGTCAATGTACGGTCTACGTGTTCATTTCTGATTTTTGCATAGTCCTACGCTTACAAAATTAGGGCTATCATAAGAGATACCACACTCCAGACTAGATGCATTAGTAATCTTAGAGACCAACTAATTCTTGGAGTGTGATAAAATGAAAAGACAACGATGGATGGTGGGAGCGGGAAAATAAAATAGTAGGCGAGTGTTCCTAATCTAACGTACAACTAATACATTAAACCAACACACAATGCTCTCTCACAGAGAGGAAGATTCAACCTCCACCCTTAGATCGACTGTTTCTCGAATTATGATTTAAAACTAAAGTTCTCGCGACTTCTCGTGAGATTTCGCTTAGAATATGAGGATATAATAAGAGACACAACACTCCAAGTAACTAGATGCTTAGAAATTTCAGTTCGCATATCCATACTCAGTAGATTGTTCGCATATCCATACTCAGTAGAAGCTATTAAACCAAGAGTTCCAAATGGTGAAGTTGAAATCATCCCTTCGTAAATTTTACGGACGCCATCATGAGTTGGTTGACCGTTATGGAATAACCGTTTCACAAATGATATCGGATATGTTCCTTACGTCGTAACTACAATCCCCTTCCCTTTCATGAATGTGACCTACCGAATTAGACTATTTACCGGATTTGCAATCACATAAGCAACACGACGGGTGCCACATGTGGAGCAGGATTTGCTTACCCTTCCGGAGCACCTGAGATCACCCCTAGTTTTTGGTGGGGTTCGTGTTGTTTATTCTTTAGTTTTCTATGTTGTGTCATGTGTCCTATTGTTTTTCTGTTTGTCTTTTTCATTTTTAGCCATGGCGTTGTCAGTTTGTTTTAGATTTATGAGTTTGACTGTCCCTTTGGTATCTTTCGTTCCTCTTTTGTTACCATTGAAGCAAATTCATGTCTGTTCATCATTCCTTATCAACCATAACTCCCAACCAAAATTTATCAAAACTAACCCTTAACTGACTAAAAATTAATTCCTTAAATATATGCAAAAAACAACAACAAAAAAACAAAAAAAACAACATGAATTTAAATATTTCTGACACGATCTAAGAGAGTAGACTTTAAAAAATTCAACATGGTTTTTGCAGTCAAGAGCATTGTCAAAAAACATGCAGGGTGGCATAGCCGAGTCATACATTTCCCTTTTAAAAAGTCAAATCACAAAAATACTGAACTCAGAGGAAAATTCAAAACCGAAAGTCCCTAATCAAATGGCAAAATCAAATGATAAAACACATCAAACGGATGGACAACAACTGTCTCATTCCCGACTTGGTACAGGCATTTTCAAATGTAGAAAATGGTGGATTGAACCTGGTTTTATAGCGCTAAACCTATAGCGTTAAATTGATTTTGAAATGTCTGAAATAATTTTCAATATGAACTTCATTTTCAAACCATTCTAAAACTTCTATGTATGTTGAAAGATTAGTCCTAGAATGACTATAACAAAATTGTTTAATCATTTTGTACATTATAATAAACCCCCTATGTAATACATAGATATAAGAAGATGTGGTATGAGTGCACATGATACAACTCTCCATCCAAGTCACAAGTGAACCATTATAGGTCAAAGTACGATCTTCAACACGGAGCCCTGACTTACACAGAACAGAAATTCATAAAGGTTTAAAAATACTAGTGTACTATTCAAACGGGAAAACCAACGGTATAATATATACATAAAAAACGAAAAATGAGAAACGAGAAACACTTATCAACCACATCAACAAACGACAACTACTGAAAATCGGATTCTTGACTTAGGACAGGTGCAAACAATTGCATCGGGTTTAAAGATTTAGTGGTACCAAACCTTCACCCTTATGCCTTGTTTATTGTGTACATAAAATATGAACCCGTATGTTTGACATTTTAACGTATTATGTATATTTGTTTTGTTCACACATTGTTGTCAATATAATGGAATTTTATGCGACTGTCATACAAGTGAAAGTTAGCTATAACACCAGGTTCAATTCATAATTTTCTACATTAGAAAATGTCTGTTCCAAGTCAGAAATATGACAGTTGTTATATAAAAAAGAAGATGTGGTATGATTGCCAATGAGACAACTGTCCACAAGAGACCAAAATGACACAAACATTAACAACTATATGTCACCGTACTGCCTTCAACCATGAGCAAAGCCCATACCGCATAGTCAGCTATAAAAGGCCCCGATAAGACAATGTAAAACAATTAAAACGAGAAAACTAACGGCCTTACTTATATAAAAAAAAATGAAAACATAAATAATGTGGCGGGGTTAAACATGTTAGCGGGATCCCAACCCTCCCCTAAACTGAGACAGTGGTAAAACAGAATAACATAAGAACGAACTATAAAAATCTATTGAAAAAGGCTTAACTCATCAGATGGACAAAAATACAAGTGGACGTGGCCGGGTACTTATTTATTTGTTTAATGGTTTATAGCTTTTGATTGTGCAATTCGATTAGAGACTTTCCTTTTTGAATTTTCCTCAGAGTTTGGTATTTGAGTTACTTTTTATACTTGGTTACTAAAATAAGATACATAATAAAAGCAAATATTTACTAACCTGAGATCACCACAATTTTGGTGGGGTTCGTGTTGTTTATTCTTTGGTTTTCTATGTTGTGTTTTGTGTACTACTGTTTGTCTGTTGACTTTATTCTCTTTTTTGACATGGCGTTGTCAGTTTATTTTCGAAGTATGAATTTGAATGTCCCTCTGGTATCTTTTATTGTCGCCTTCTCTTTTACCAAACTTCTGAATATAGCTCGTGTTTGAATCATATTTCCAATGAGTGAAATACAAATTTCTTTTCGAATAACTTTTAATGAGTAGCATATGGCAAAAGATTATTCGACCGAAATGTAAGAGTAATTGTCATAACAGGAGAACAAAATGAAATGATATTTGAATAGAAATAATTAGATATACAGGTAGATTTTCACCCAACGGAATGTCTCTATATATAATTACAAATGGTGTGATTTAATAATACATATATAGAATATATAACAGTTAATTTATAAAAAAAATATATGTCTTGTTTGAATTTTCTCTGACAAATGAGATTATGTAACATTGAGGGGACTCCTTAGTTGCTTCCTTGTGAATTTAGGGTTTATGCGTCAGGTGATGATGAATAACATATGCTTTAATATGAAATAAAACAAAAAGAAAATATTTGATGTATAGAATGATCGTGAGTCATGCATATCTGTCTGAAAGGGTTAATCTGACGTTTACCTTCTATGATTCATTTTATCTTAAAATGTCCTGTACCAAGTCAGGAATATGGTTATCTAAAAGTTCGTTTCTATTTATATTGCATTTTCGTTTGTTTTTTTGTTGCACTGCAGTGTTTCTGTTGTTTCGTTATTTCCCTTCTATAGTTGATGTGTTGCCCTCGGTTTTAGTTTTTAGAGTGGATTTGTTTTCTCGCTATCAAGTTATGACTTTTGAAAACCGGTATATATACTACTGTTGCCTTTATTTATCGTTCAATATTTTTTCGTGGTAGGGTCTGTAAAGTAATGCATCAACTAGATTTGGTGTATGGAACGATAGTAATGACTTTCATGACTGTATGGTGGGGTTCATCAGTAGTGAAAAATTAACATTTGTTAGTTGTTATTATCAAACACATATTTTGTCTTGACACTAACGAGTAGGTACATAGTTGCGATTCATAAGGTCCATTAGTTACGTCCAACAATTTCAATTAAATGTTTTATCAATGTTAGTCAGATTTATCCTTAAAGAATTATGTACTAACGAAGAAATAGAAACTTCATCGAAAACCATTGAAGAACTCAGGTGCTTCGGAAAAGTCAGCACTTCCTGCTCTTCTTGTGGCATTTGTCGTGTTGCTTGAGCAAATACATATCTGGCAATATTGAAAAGAGAGGAGTGGATTGTGGTTATAAAAAGTGCTTTATATCTGTAGTAATATTTAACACTGATATTCCGTTACGGCTTCCCAATTCATGATGACATTCGTAAAACTTCAACACTTGGAACTGATCATGGAATAGTTATTTCCTATCAAAGGAATCATAAGGGGAAACACAAAATGAAGTCCTCAATATAACTATAATGAAGGGTGTTGAATGTTACTTTTTAGGAATTTTTAAGAAGCAATTGGTAAGAAATTTCCCGAATGGTGGTTATCTTAGTATGATTTATACATCTCATAACGTTAATGCTTATATAACTTAATCTCGAGTACTTGCTATTTAAAAACGTGACTCATATAATACATTCCTTAACTTAAATATCATATAGTTTAACAGCTAGCACAAAAAAGCGACGTATGCAATGCTTCTACAACATTTGATATTATTTATCTTAGGTACCGTTACCCAAATATATAAGACTGACATGTGTCACTGATACAAATTCATTCCCCAGTGCTTCTATTTTGCTAAAGGGTTTGACTGATGAAATTCATTCAATAACATACTCAATGCTCTTCAACTTTGTATTTGTTTGGCCTTATAAATATTTTGATATGCGCGTCTGGCGTATTAAATTATAATCCTGGTACCTTTGATAACTATTTACACCACTGGGTCGATGCCACTGCTGGTTGACGTTTCGTCCCTGAGGGTATCACCAGCCCAGTAGTCAACACCTCGACATGAATATCAATAATGTGGTCATTTTTATAAATTTCCTGGCATAGATGACCTTAGCCGTATAACTATATCACATATGTTAAGCACCATCACCGAATGGTTATGTACTATTGATGGTATTTATTTTAAGCACCATCACCAAATGGTTTTGTACTATTCATGGTATTTATTTTAAGCACCATCACCAAATGGTTATGTACTATTGATGAAATTTATTTTAAGCGCCATCACCAAATGGTTATGTACTGTTGATGATAATTATTTTAAGCACCATCACCAAATGGTTATGTATTATTGATGATATTTATTTTAAGCACCATCACCAAATGGTTATGTACTATTGATGAAGGGAGTGGCTGGGGTAGGAACATATCCTCCGGGTGTTACTGATTTGTTTGGATTATGGAACTCAACTAAGACAATTAATGAATTCCAACCAGGAGCCAACTCACTGACACCAACCTTCTCAGGACACTACAAACCAGGATTGTCTAACAACTGGCCAGGTCTATACTTAGATAAGGTATTTAACTAGTGTCATATAGCGAAAAAAAAGTAAGATCACAGAAATACTGAACTCAGAGGAAAATCCAATCGGAAAGTCCATAATCACATGGCAAAATCAAATGACAAAACACAGTACAGACGAATGGACAAGAACTGTCATATTCCTGACTTGGTACAGGCATTTACAAATATAGAAAATGGTGGATTAAACCTGGTTTTATAGCGCTAAACTTCTCACTTTGTTGACAGTCTCATCAAATTCCGTAATATTTAGAAGCGAGTGCGTGCTTTTGTGTTGTTAAGGCATCTTAAAATTAAAATTTTTGAGCAAAGAGAACAGGGAAAAACAGTCATCATGGTTAAGTTGTCATATCATTATGCTTCTACTTCATATCCAAAATCACAGTCTTCATAACGCTAGGAGAAAAACGCTCCCATCTACGTATCATGAAACTCCAAAAAGTAAACTTGTGCAAAATGCAAAATCTCATCTATGCAACAGATATCTCAACCTGAAAAGAAAAATAAACATACATGTAAACAAGTATATGATTATCACACACAACATAAAGTTCTTCCTCATTAATGTTGGTTTTAAACACATGATACTATGTAATTTAGAAATCAACCCTCATCTATATGATTTATATGTGTATAATTTATATGTGTATGTAAACAATTTCAATGTGTATATTAACAATATGACATCAACTTATTTACTTTTTAAGCTCAACCTATTGTCTCTGTTGTATAATTCTGAAGATATGTGTAATATAGAAATGAATTATATCTATAAAGAGTGAAAAACTAAATATTTGTTCCCTAAACTGTCAAGGCTTAGGGCAAAAAGAAAAGAGAGAAAGATTAAACCTATGGTGCAAAAACCAAAAGTGTAATATTTTATTCATACAAGAATCACATTTTATTGAAAAACATGAAAATGGTAAAAACAATGAGATAAAAGGGAAACTTTACCATAGTTTCGGAAATTCACAATCAAGAGGCGTAACAATTCTTATAAAAGAAAACATAAAACAAAAAATTATTAATGAAACTAGAGATAAGGATGGAAGAATAATACTCAATAAAATAGAACTTGATGGTAATATCTTTCCACTACTGAATATATATGCTCCAAACATTCGTCGAAATAGAAACTCATTTTTCAAAAAAGTAAACAATATCATTAATAATAACAGCTTAGGAATATTAATCATGGGGGGTGATATGAATGAAAGTTTAACTTCATTTGATAGAAAAAGTATTAGCCCTAATAATCAAAATAAACCTGTTAACAGTTTAAAGCAACTAATAAAAAAATATAAACTTATTGATATTTGGAGAGAACTAAATCAAAACAGCAGTCAATTTACATGGAGAAGAAAAAACAATAGAAGTGTTGCAAGCAGAATTGATTTCTTTCTAATAAGCCCAGATATAAGACCTCACATAATATCAGCAGACATAAGACCTGCACTAATATCACATACAGATCATCAAGCGATCTCTTTACAAATAAGACTTAAAGCTCAAAATAAAGGCAAAGGATTTTTTAAGATAAATGACAGTATACTGAATGATACAAAATACAAAGAAATAATAATTAAATTAATTGACACCCATAAAGAAATAATACTCACCAAAAATAACGATCCTCGAGTTACTTGGGACATTATGAAAACTGAAGTAAGGGAGGCAACCATTACATACTGCAAACAAAAGGCTACTGAAAGTAAAAATGAAATTAAACATTTAGAAAATAAGTTAAAATTCTTATACGAAAAATCAAGTAATTCTGAACATTCTAAAATAGAAATAAATAATGTAGAAAACAATTTACAAAATTTATATATAAAAGAAACTAGAGGTGCACAAATCAGATCCCGAGTCAAATGGGCAGAAGAAGGGGAAAAAAACACAAAATATTTTTTGGGTCTTGAAAAATCAAGACAAACTAAGAAAACTATTTCTGCCCTCAAAAAGAATCAAGGTAACATAGTTACAGATACATCCGATATTCTTATTCTTGGGAAAAACTATTACCAAAATGTATATAAAAGTACTGAACCAGATCCTTCTGAAATAAAAAATTATATATTTTATAAGTGAAACAAAGATAGATCACTCACTATCCAATACTGAGAGTGAACTATTGGGGGGCAACCTAACAGTAGAAGAATGTACAAATGCTATATTTAATATGAAACTAAATAAATCCCCTGGACTAGATGGTTTAAGTGTAGAATTTTATCGTACCTTTTGGTCATACATAAAAGAATCCGCAGTAAAAGTATTTAATACATGCTATGAAAAAGAAGAAATGACAACACTCCAAAAAATAGGTGTTATTTCCTTATTATATAAAAAAAAATGATCCATTATCAATAGACAACTAAAGGCCAATCACTTCATTAAATGTAGATACTAAGCTTATGGCCTATGCCTTAGCGCAGCGATTAAAGCTAGTGTTGTCCAAAATTATTCATAGTGATCAGAATGAATATATTAAAAATCGGTACATAGGTTTTAATATACGCCAGATTCAAGATATAATAGATTACTCAGAAAAATTTAATATAGAAGGAATCTTATTGTTCATAGACTTTTCCAAAAGCCTTTGATTCTTTAGAATGGCCCTTCATGTATGAATCCCTATTAAAATTTGGGGTACCACCTTCCTTCTTAAAATTGGTAAAAACTTTATATAATGATACTAAAGGATGCCTATCTAATAACGGCTGGATCTCAGAAACCTATAGACTTCACCGTGGTATAAAACAAGGATGTCCGTTAAGTTCTCTTATTTTTGTAATAGCAGTTGAAATCTTGGCCTGTAGAGTAAGATAAGATTCTAACATTAAAGGATTTCAAATTAAACTAGATGAAAAAACACATAGTCTAAAAATTTCCCAATTAGCTGATGATACAACCCTCTTTCTCAATTCTAAAAATGAAATTCACCAAGCATTGAACCTAATAGAAATATTTGGAACGCTTTCTGGTTTAAAAATGAATAAATCTAAAACAGAAGGTATATGGTTGGGTAGACTTAAACATTGTAAAGAAAAAATTGAAAATATACACTGGAACAAGGAACCAATTAAAAGTTTAGGTGTTTACTTTGGATTAAATAAAAGTGAATGTGACAAATTAAATATTGAAAAAACAATGAAACAGTCAAAAAAATTAATACTTGATTGGGAAAAAAGAAATTTAACAATGATAGGTCGAATAACAGTTGTTAAGTCGCTTATTTTACCTAATCTTACTTTTTTAGCTTCGGTTGTTTCAATACCCAAAATGTACATAAAAGATTTTAAAAACTCATATACAATTTTATATGGAATAATAAACATGAAAAGGTAAAACGTTCAACACTTACCAAAGATTACACAAATGGAGGTCTAAAAATGACAGACATTGATTACTTTTTGAATGCATTACAAATTTCATGGGTTAAACGATTAACCGCAAAAGAATTTGCTAATTGGAAAGTCATTCCAACATATTATTTCAATAAATTTGGTAAAAACAACCTTATATTTCATATGATGCCTGACAACATAAAATCATTACCTAATTTAAGTAAAATACTACCCTCATTTTACTTGAACATGTTAAAGAGCTGGTACGAAGCAAATAATACACTATCAAGTAATACAAACATCATAAATTTTAGGAATATTAGGCAGCAAATGTTGTGGGGTAATAAAAACATAAAATTTAAAGGAAAATGTTTAGTTTACCTAAATTGGATAAAAGATGGTATTATTTTCATTAACGATATAATTGATCAAAAAGGTCACATATCACAAAAAGTTATATTGGAGAAACTAACCTCAAAAACTAATTGGATCTCCGAACTTTTGAAATTGAAAAATTGTATTCCAAAAGAATGGGTTAGTACATTAAAATCTGACAAATCTTTGAAAACTTCTATAAAAACAAAATTAAACTTGTCCTTGACTGTAAACAAAAAATCAAAATCTTCAATCTAGAATCAATCACTCCAATAAATAATGTGCTTCAATTTACTTTTACCTATTTAATAAATAACAAATATAAAATGTTGAGATGGAAATTACTCCATTACATCCTCTCATGTAAACAATTATTACTACAATGGCACATACAAGAAACAAGTATTTGTGACTTGTGTATCTTGACTGAAGATTACGAACACTTTTTTCTCAAATGTCAATTCTTTCATGAATTTTGGAAGAAAATATATGTACTTGTAAGCAAAATCAAAATTCGGTCACATATTTTTAATTTTAGAACTTTAGTACTGGGCTATAAAATACATGATCCTATGTATAATGATATAAATCTCTTCCTAACTGTCTTAATATATTCAGTTCATAAAAGTACTTATATATCAAATTATAAACAAAAAGGCATAGACGCTTATGCAGTTTTTAGAAATGAATTTTTAAACACATACGAAATTAACAAATATATTAATGCTAAAAACAGCAAATTTTTAAATGATGTAAAAAGATACATATGATCATGAATAGCTAGATTTAATATATTTTCATGTATAAAATTTGTGTAGCAAAAGTTGACAATATTTCTGAACACGTGGTAATAAACCAAAACAGCATGCTTCGTGAAAATGTACAGAATTTTGTCTCAAAACGCATTTATTACACACTTTATCACTAAATCAAATGAATTCCATTTACAATGTCGAGACTTACCACATATAATTTTTAACTTAAGTTTAAGTTGTTCGTGAGTATCAATAAAACGTATAAATTAATTCGCACAATTTATCAAACAGCTTCAACAGTTTTCATCAATAAGGTTAAAGGTCAATGATCATAAAGTTTTAATCTTTAGAAACAAAACCGGACAAAACTGTACACTTTCCGTAATCATGAAACAATAGAGTTTGTAAAATGTTTGTAATAACCATGAACTGTAAAACTAACAAACTATCTATAAATATGATTTCACTGCATAAATTCCCTGGTTATCCAGTGACTAATTCACAGGGATACTCGGCCAACTGCTGTAGGTCGAGTAATTTGTCATAACAGCAAAGAAAAGTGCAATAAAGATATTATTTTATAAAAAAAAAA